>NW_003307545.1:3390327-3434707 GCF_000143455.1 Volvox carteri f. nagariensis | reverse complement strand
CCTCCCCCCCATACCTTATCGTCCAATGCTCCCCGGCCCCACACGAAACCCCCCTCCACGGCCCCGCTGAATGGGCCGTACGTCCAGTTAGCCAGGGTCTCGTTCGCCACCGGTACGACATCAAGATGCGAGAGGAACAGCACCGGCAGCGACGACTGCGAATCCCCCCTGCCGCTGCTGCTGCTGCTGCTGCTGCCGCCATCGCCTTCCCACGTCAGCAGGAAGCTCAGGTTTCCGGAGCCCACCTGAACTCACACACGTGTGGGGGTTGAGAGGGCTTGGATGTAGCTCTACCACTAACCGCTCTCCCGGGTGGGGTGGTGGTGTGACGCGGCGTGACGTCATGCCAAGGTAAAAAGTCGAAGGAAGGAGAGATAAAAGAGGAGGGAAAAGGCGAGTTACGTTCGTGGGTTTGGGAGGGGAAGTTTCCCGCGTGGGTGGGACAAAACCCACAGCCGGTTAGGTGCCGGTTAGGTGCCGGTTAGGTGCCGGTTCACAAAAGGAGGGAGGGAGGGAGGGAGGGAGGAGAGAGGGGGAGGCTCGGGGCGGGTGGTGCAGGTCCTAGACGCGGCTGAGGCTGAACGTGTTTTGTGGAGGATTGGGGCCTGAGGGGAAGACCATGAACCCCGTGACGAGTGCAGCCGATGCCAAGGAGGATATAGACTGAGATACGCCGGAAGGGGGCGGAGGGGCGGAGGGAAGGAAGGAAGAGGGGCGGAGGAGAGGTAAGACGAACCACTGGCGAATCGATGAGTGGGGTAAAGACGAACCACAAACGAGTGAAGCTGCTGCCAGGGCAAGAGTGTACCAGACGTAGAATTGACCGAAAGGCTTCCGTGAAGGGTTTTAGGGTTTTAGGGTCTTGTTTTGTGGGGAGGGGGGGAGGAGGGGGAGGAAAGGATATAAGGCAGACAGGCAGGCAGGCAGGCAGCCGTGGATGGAGGAGGGAGGGAAAGAGGAAATACAGAGGAGGATGGACCCAAGGGAAAAGTGCGCCCCACACCCCACACCCCACACCCCACACCCCACACCCCACACTCCACACCCCACACCCCACACCCCACACCCCACACCCCACACCCCACACCCCACACCCCACACCCCACACCCCACACCCCACACCCCACACCCCACAACGAAACCCACATAAACCCACACGCACACACGCATATACGCGCACACGCCCACACGATCCACACCACGTTCGCTCTCACCTCCTCCACCTTCATGGCCTTCCACACCTCGGGATACGCGCCCGCGACCCACTCATGCAGCCTCCGGAACTCCCCCGGCTCCAACACGTGGTGCTGGACGGTCGGCGAGCTGACAGTACGGAACTGGAGAAGCTTCGAGAAGCTGCAGGATGAAGGAAAAAAGGTATTGGGGGAGGGTTAGGGCGGTTTTGGGCGGTTTGAAAACGGCCCGGGGACAAGGGCGATGTATGTGTGGTAAATCGCATAGGGAGTAATTGCATATTAAATAAAGAAATGTTAGAGGATTGTGGAGTTTCCCAGACGCTAAGTAGGTATCAATCCGCTGAGTGAGAGATGGGTGGGATTGGATGGGGTGGGGTGGGGTGGCGAGAGAGAGATGGAGGAGGAATGGGGAGGTGGAGGCGGGGCAAAAGGGGGGAATGTGACTGTTGGGGAAGGCGGGATAGGGAATTTTGCACACCGGTTCACTGCGGCAGAGGCCTCCTCCGCGGTCATGCAGGTCTGCTCCGAAAATATCTCCGGGTTTTCCGAAGCAGTTTGGGAAAATTTGTCATCCTCGAGCCCGATTCCGAACTGCTTGTCTTCCTCCTTGCGGGCTTTGGTGCTGCTGCTCGAGTAGCGTCGAGACGCGCCTCCATCATTTTTGGAGGCAGAAGGCAAGTCGCCGTTTATCCTTGCTTTTGTTCTTGGGTCAAATGAAAGGGTGTGAGATGCGGACAAGAGCCAAAAATGGACGACAGCCGAGACATGAAGCAGCCGAATCATTTTTGATATTCTTCCTTGGGCATCAAGTTACAGCTTTGAAGCTTTCGATATGGATTTAGGAGGAAACCCGTCTGCAACGTCCATGGCTGCTATGCATAAATGCGATATCGTCCCGGCAGGTGTTGCGATTTGGCGGTTAGCTGCTACCGTGAGCAGTCTCCGGAGCCTGAACGACTGTGCGGTAATTATGGTTAACTTTTTCTTGTGGCCAAGATTACTCAATATGCATTTGTATTTCGCACTTGCAGGAGAGCGAATACTGTATTGTATGTAACCAGCGACAGCTTTAACCCCACCGCTCGGTGCACAGGCTCGGCCAATCTCTGTGCATAATGGGAATGAGCTTGCACTTAAAAGTGCCGTTCCGCTTGCTGCGCGGCGCGGCTTTTGCAGCCCCTCTCCGGCCTCGCTTTTGCCGTTCCTGCTGCCGTTCCTGCTGCCGTTGCCCATTCATCTATGTAATCTTTGCAATGATGTCCTGCCCATTCATCTATGTAATCTTTGCAATGATGTCCTCCCATTTCCAAACTGCGGAAATATTTTATGAGCCGCCCTGCAACACTGCGCCTCTCCCAGAGTGCGCCTCTCCTCACCCACGCACCAGAGACAGGATACATTACCAGCGTCCATCTCTGGCCGCCCGTAAAACGGAAACAAGGACCTGATTCACCCCAAGCTGCGGCGCAGCCGCTCCGCCCTGCTGCCAATAAAGCTGTGCAAAAAAACTCTCCTCCCCCGCCCCTTCCTTCTTCACTTTCTCACAGTCCGGACAAAAACCAAATCCCAAAACTTCCAATCTAAAAATAGCCGGAAATCAAGGTGCGCGCAAGGGGCTCTTATCGCGAGCCTCTGAAATGCGAGCCCTGAAAACGTCTCCCTCTCTTTTATAAACCTTTCCAAAGCTCCCCCCCAAAATGAGAGACAAGAAGTACCCGCCCCATGTGCATGTTGGTGGCAGTGCTGAGAGGATGGACAAATCCAGGGAAGTCCAGGGAATTACCGGGATGCGAGTGACGACGGAGTCCGGAAACGCGCTCGTGAAGACCTCGTCAAGATTTGGCTGCCCCACGAACAGGCCCCCCGCCCCACGGCCACCACCACCGCCGGCCTCCAACTCCTCCCCCCCCCGCCGCCGCTGCCGGCGCCGCCGCTGCTGCTGATTTCCATCCCCCCTCGGCATCCTCAAGTGCGCCGTTACTGGCCCCTCCCCCTCTCCCTGTCGCCCCCGCCGCCGCCGCCGCCGCCGCCGCCATCTCGACGCTACTGCCACCACCACCGTCCTCCGCCGCTGCTGCTCCGTCCATCCGCGCCGCCGCCGTCGCCGCCGCCGCCGCTGCTGAATTCGCAGCGTTCACTTCCGCAACCGCCGCTGCCGCCGCCTCCGGCGATGACCCCTCCGCCAGCATCAGTCCGTACAGCTGTCGTACCTCGGCCCTGGCTCTATCCGCCGCCTCCCTGGCCTCCCGCTTTAGCTGCCGCTGATGTTCGTTGAACGACTCCTGGAGACCCCGGCAGGCGTGTTGCTCTGAGGGGTCCACCACCACCACCACCAGAGGGAGAGCCATTAGGTCGTATATATGTATGTATGTATATGAAGGGGGGGTAGGGTTCGGATTAGGATTATGCGTGGTGGGGCGGGGTCATACGCTGCAGAAATCCAAGGACTCTTCATCAGAGAGAGAGAGAGAGAGAGAGAGAGAGAGAGGGAGAGAGAGAGAGAAGGGGGGAAAGACGAACCACGAACGAGTGAAGCTGCTGCCAGGGAAAGAGTGTACCAGGGAAGGGGGGGAGGGAAGATAAAGACAGAGACATGAGGGAAGAAGTGTGAGAAGGCCACCACCACAGCCCCCTCCCTTTGCGCGCCTAGGCACGCACCTGGGCTCCCTATCTTTCAACAACCCCCCTTTTTTAGACGTAACAGACATGGGATGAGGTGAGGTGAGGGATGTACGGCACAGCGTGTACCGTAATGTTCGCATGTGCCGTACATGTACGGAACGTACCATACAGCCAGTCGCCCGCGGGAGCCAGGATGGCGGCCCAAGCCAGCGGTTGTACGGACTGCGTACGACAGGCGGACGGGAGGAAAGGAAGGAGCAGCAGCACAGGAGTTGGGAGTGTAGGACGGCGCCCCCGGGCGGCGAGTGTGAGGTAAAGGAGAAGAAAAGCAAAGAGAAGGGGGGAAATGGGAGTCCGAAATAATTAAGACAGTAAATGTAACGTGTGCAGGCAGTGTCGGTATAGGGTGCATTTGAAGTGCCATCGGAAGTGCCCCCCCGTAATTCGTTGGGCATCGTTGGGCATCTTATATATATGTATATATATGTATATATATGTATATATATGTATATGCACATATGTACATATATCCATATATCCATATATACATACATACATACACACACAGAGAGACGGCGCTACGGATGCACAAGGAAGGCCTAAACTACCCACGGCCATTGGTCCAAGCTGGGTGGGAACACCGGAGGTCAACCCAACCACCACCACCACCACCACCGCCACCACCATCCCCCGAAACCCTCACCCGCAAGGTGTAGCCGAGCGTCAGACCTAGCACTAGGCCCCCTGACAAGAGCGCGTTCGGCGGTGCAGGGTTGTCGTTGTCGTACGTGTGTCGCGAGACGAGGAAAGGACGTGGGTCGGGAGGGATGACGGGCGGAGAGTCGGGCGCGGGTGTTCAGGGGGAGGGAAGATGGGTTCTGCCAGGCGGCGCAGGTAGTGTTTAAAACTGTGATGGTGGCGTGGGTGAAAGGTGCTAAGAGTCCTCAGTGGGGAGCGATCAATTTTGATATCCTAAGAAAGGTTAATTCGGGTATATTTGAGCTGATAGCGGTTGAGAGAAAGGAAAGGGCTGCCTCTTGCCCAACTGGCAAGACATTTCAGCGCTGAGGTAGACCCGGGGACCCTCACCCGCATTTAGGCATTTCGAAGTCGCCACGCACCTCCCGTAAAGTACCAATTGTTTCGATTATAGCACCAGTTTAGCTCATATTCCAGTTGCCGGCTGCGCTCATCCTTCAAGCCCTTCGGGATGGCAGCACGAACAGCTTCCTGTTCTAGGCGTGCAAGAACCGGATTGCTGTTCCTAATATCAGAGCCCGACATGCTTTATTTTTTATCAAGGACTTTGGTCATCTATAAACAAAACACGAGACATCAATGTCTCAAACAGAGTTCGATACTGTTAAAATAATAAAAGAGCCTTTAAAAGGACGTCAAAGGCAGACCCACCTAAAAGCAGGTTAATTGTACCTTGCGCAGAGTAACGATCGCTGTCTTGGATTCAGCTCCAGAACGGGTTCTGGAGCCATAAATAGCCATCGCCCTATCGCCCTTTCCTCGAGTGACAAATGGAGTGACCTTAGTATTCATACGCGTAACAAACGATGTCTTAGGTCTATCTGCACAGGTTTACCGTGTACCCCTGTCAATCCCGCCTTCGACGAGAAAAGCAAGCTACGTCCAAAAATAGTTTCTTTCCTGGATTCTGCTTTCTCAGCTACTTGACAATTATAACACTATGGATGAGGTCTGGCGGCGTCTCATGGAAGGGCGCACCCCCCCCCGAAGAGATCTCGTGCCGGGTGACCGCGAGGGGGCCAGGTGTGAATTCGACCTTTGACCAGCTGAAACAATTCTCTTGCTGTAGTATCTGCTGCCCCGCAATCCTTAACTAAACCTCACCGCACCATTTCCTTACTGCAATTCGCAACCCACCATCACACAGGTTGTACGAGGAGTTTAAGGACTGCCTGGACCAGCACAAGCACCACGTCTTTTACGGT
Source organism: Volvox carteri f. nagariensis (assembly GCF_000143455.1). Classification (NCBI taxonomy): domain Eukaryota; kingdom Viridiplantae; phylum Chlorophyta; class Chlorophyceae; order Chlamydomonadales; family Volvocaceae; genus Volvox; species Volvox carteri. Next base: position 3,428,925 of record NW_003307545.1, on the reverse strand, counting down.
AAGTACAGTACTCCTACAGTGGAGTAAAGCATGGCCTGAGGATCGTCTGCCCTTAAACAAATGGCCCGGCCCTCCTATTCCCCTTACGCACCTACAGCCATCGGCGCCGTCACCATACCGTGGTCGTACATGACAAAAGTACGGTAGGGTGCCAGCAGGGCGAGGGGTGGTGTTGAATGTTCGTTTGGGGAGGCGGAGGCGGAAGCTGAGGAAAGCTGGGAATGGCAAGGAGAGCCCAAACACGGCTTGGCTGCGGGTGATATGATGTTCTTATGCGTCCTGTAATGGTGTGTGAAGTTTAGGAGTACTGTGGATACACAGTTGGGTCTGTGTGGCGGAGTTAAAGGAAGGAAATGAAGGGGAGTGGTGCTGAGTAGTGTCTTGTGATGTGGGACGTTGGATGCGAAAGTTCAGTGTATGTGTGGGTATGTGTGTATGTCTGCGTGTGTGTTTGCTGCAAGCGGGTCCTGGGCTCTTGTCCGAGGAATGTGGTGCCACACCATGAGCTGTGTTTTATCCCTCGTTTGTCCCCCTCCCCTCCCAACTTCCCTGCCTTCCCTCCCTACCCCTCCTTCCATTAATGGCGCGGGCGGGTGGGCCTTATGTACCTTTATCTCCCCCTCCCCCGCCCCCTTCCCCTCCCCCGCCTCGGAACATGATATCGCCAGAGTTTGGGGCCCTTCGTAATCGGCTCCATTGTGGGGTTCCTACCAGACCTGCTGTACGGTAAGCTCAGCAGGGCAGTCTTGTCGTACAACCATGTATGGCTCTTGTTCTCAACTTATCCACATTATATGTACCTTTCTATTTATTGCCATCTCTCCGTCCTGCTGCGGCGGCGTGTGTCCTATTTAGGTCACTTAAATGGGGCCTTACTGTGCCTAGCGGAGTTGTTTGCCTATTGTGTTTCTATGTTCTCCCCTCTTACGTAATTCCCCCTTTTATTCCCGCCGTCTTTTCTCTCGTCTTCCTCCCTCTCTCCCCCCTCACTCTCCCTGGAGCGACGGAATCATACGCGCTAGACTCTGTCTCCTTCCACCCGGCCCTCCGCGCCTTCCTCAGCTCACTTCAATTTTCCCTTGCGCCCTCTTTGCAGCCAACTGGCGATGTGACGACAAATTCCGAACCTTCCAGCAGCATTGCGACCAAGTTCAGCGAATTCTGGAACAACGGCGGCAACAGCTACAGCAGCAGCAGCAGCGGCAGCAGGAGTAATCGCATCTGGAGTGAAAGAGAAACCCCGAAGAAATAGGCCTACCAGTGCATTGGCGCGGACAATCGAGACTTGAGGCGTGTGTGTATGTGTGTATATATGTTCGTGTTTGAGTATGCATGTGGCCTAATGTCGCAGGCAGGTGTGTGTGTGTGTATTTGTGTACCGTACTGTTCATGTACGGATCTATATGTATTGCATCGGAGGAGGAGGCGCAGCGATCGGTATCAACATAGCAGCAGCGGCGGAAATAACCAAGAAGACGCGACAGCAACGTTGGGGGATGACTGCTGCTACTGCTGTACGACATGTTCCAGCAGAGTTGGTGGCGGCTGCAGCAGAAACGGCAGTAGCCATGAAGCCACAATTGGGAATTATTGCACCGGCAGAGCGGACGATTGACAACATCTCAAAATTAGAGCCTTCCCCGTTCTCTACAACAGGTACGAGGTGACCAAAAACACTATTTTTGGGGTCGTCGTATTGGACGAGATCTGCTCGGGACGTATCTATCTGACGACTTTGTGCGGGTTTGCTGTGCCTTCTGCGCGTGTGTGTGTGGGGGGGTGTAAAGGTTTTTTTTTGGAGTCTCGTCATCTGCTGTGGGAGCCCTGTGTGCCCTCCGAGGTGGCGAGGGGGTGGGGGACTGCTACAATTTTAGTTAACTAAAATTTGTGACTGGCTTCTCTCTGCCGCCCCTCTCAAGCGGGAGCGGCGACGACTGCAACCACCGACCTACCGACAACACCACGACGACAACATGTAGTAGTAGTAGTAGTAGTAGTAGTGGTGGCACGTAACAAGTCCGCGACTACAACAGCGCAACAAACAACCTCTTCATTACCCCTGCAACGAGAATTGTCGTCAACAAAAAGCACAACAGAAACAACAGAAACAGCAGCAGCAGCAGCAGCAGCTCCCAAGAGTAGTAGCAGGCGCATTGCTACCCCCTAGTGCTACTACTCTAAGGAGACCACTAAATGAGGCCGTACAGTATACGGCGTGGGCTCTTCAGTCTTCAGTCCGCTTTAATCCCTCCTCCGCGTCCATCCCCCTCCTCCCCAAACTACCTCCCCAAACTACCTCCCAACCAACCACCCCACCACCAACCATCAGCACCCCCCGGGAGGTCGTCTGTCCATCACTCTTTCTCTTCTTTCTCCTCCTCCTCATGCTCGTGCTCGTGCTCATCCTTCTTGTTGTGGCCGGGTCGGGGGTGCGAGGCCCCCACCGCCTTTTTCTGATTGGTGTCCAGATCGGCGAAAGGTTTACCGAACTTCCTAAGGGGGGTAGGGAGATGCCGAGGGGGCGGGAGGAGGTTGTTTGTTAGGGTTGTGTTATGTTGGCGGTTATGTCGGATTGATACCATTTATACCCCTAAGTTGAGGTGTTTGATGGGTCCGGGCGACCCCGGCGGTCCGCCTCTTATCCGTTGTTGTGGCTCTCTCGGGTGGTGGGCAGGTGGTGGTGGGTCACCTCGGAGGAATCTCGTGTGGAACACAGCCAGCCAGCACCCCTCCCCACTCAACCAAACTGAGTGAATCCTCTCTCTCTCCAACAACTCCTCGATCTGCCGATCGACACGAATTTTTGCAATATTTCCTCCTACCAAATTTCCTATATTATTCTTCCCTTATTCTTATCACTCTTCCAACCTCAGTTGGCCTCAGCCATGCATGCGTGCGGGTCTTGGGTGCTCCTCTCCAACCCTCTTCCCCTCAACCTGAAAAAGGCCCCCCCGTGCTGTTCCCTCGTGTGCGCTACCCCCTCTTCTCGACCCTCTCTACCCCCTCCCCTACCCTCTCCTCTATCCTCTGCCTCAGGCCTAATCTGAGTGTCGATCATTTCCAACAATCTGCGCTCCTCCGGCTCTTCTCTACTGGCTTCCAGCTCAGTTCCAAACGTCATCGCACCCCGACCAGATCACCTTCACCCCACTCCCTTGAGCTCAACTCGTGCGCGATGCGGTCCTTGTCCTCCTCGCTCATCGGGTGCAGTGACGTGTGGCCCCCGTGGGAGCTAACCGCGTGGTGAGCGGCGGTCTTGCCGACCATGGTGATGATAGGATGGTGACGTTGTTGATAGGCGGAGGTTGAGGGGTTGAGAGGATTTGGCAACCCTATTGAACTTGATCAGTATCTTGATATGTTTATGTATGTAGGCGTAAAGATGACGACGACACGGAAGAGATATCGGGGGGCAGGTCCGCTGTGAGAGAGGTTAGGGGGACAGCAGCAGAAGCAGCAGCAGTAGAAGTTGCAAAAAGATGTTTGCTTGCCTCGTGGACCGTGTCGGGCCTTCTCTGTATTCCTGCGCGGCAAATCGGGCTTGTAGGACGGCCTTCGTAGAGGCGATTGTGTTTTAACGAAAGCTGTGTCTTTTCCTTTGTTCAATGTGTACGTGCGCGAGGGAGAGGAAAAGAGAAAGAACCGAGAGTCTTACGTTTTCCGAGCTAAAGCTCTCTCGACCTGATTTGTTTCCCTCCTCTGTCCGTAGACTGTACAAAATTGTGTGACGTGAAAATTTAAGAGCGAGCTTGATTCGCGTTGATCGATTTTTTGCTTGATGGATGCGCAGGACGAATGGACGTGCATTTTAAAGTGCGATGCGGAATACACAAAAGGGAGCTGCTTATGGTGACGTCTCTCGTGGATCCGATGACGAGGACGGGACAAGGACATGTGCCGCGACAGAAAGGAAGTCAATCACCCCACACGCGCGCTCTGGCACACAAACATTCGATTGTCTGATTGATTACCTGAAGTAGATGTTGTCTTGGATAACAATCGAAGCGCAGTGACCCCGCCTAGGGTCGTCCTGTCTGCGACATGGGCTGCGTTGTTAGGGTGGGTTGGTCCCGGTGACGGTGGCCTCTACGGGCGTTGATTTTGGGGTTGGAACGTGAAGTTGCTGACTTTTTATTCCTTGTCTTCCCTTCATATAAACATATTTGATTGTCGATAAAACAAACACCTGACGTTCTATACAAAAGTTCCGATACTAGCTGCGAGTGACACACACACACACACACAACCCGAGTGTTTAAATAGACTGCATCCGTGTGTGCACATGTGTGCGTGTACACACGCATACACCGTCGATGCCGTCTGCCTCACACGTTCCGCCAAGTACTCTCACGCCAACCAGCGAGACAACGCCCCCAAAAAGAAAAGATCACCCAAGCAACGAGAACAATACTGGCCAGTATACCCCAAAATCACCAACGCCGACCACAGCATCAACCTCCTCACACAACGACGCCTTCCTCTCCACCGCCACCGCCATTGGTATCCCTCAAAAAGAAGTCCAATGTCCCCCGCAAACACCCCGCCAGCCACGTCGCAGTCTCCCGACGGGCCGTGGGGGGAACCATGAGATAAACCACCTGCCCGAGCGGCCGGGCATAAATGCCGTACACATCACGGAGTCGCCGTACTACCTGTATGGGACCCACGCCGCTGGCGTGGTAGCCGCCGCCGCCGCCGCCGCTTTGAGTAGCAAGCTCCACTGCTAGCACCGTCCCCACGGCGGCGACGCGGGTAACGAGTGGATGGTGAGACAACTCCGAAACCGTGTGTTGCTCGTCCCAGAACGGCAGCAGTCGGCCGCACGGTGTGTCACAGACGGGGCTCTTTGGGCAGCGGCCGGGAGCGCAAATGTTGGGGTTGGTTTCGGGGCGAGACAGGAGCTCCAGGGAGGCAACCGCGGCGGCGCAGCCGATGGGGTAGGCGGTGTACGAATGGCCATGCAACAGGGCAAAGAGCTGCCGTAGCCACAATGACGCCGCAGCCGTAAGGAACCAAAAGTACGTAGGACAGCGAGCCGAGGAATGTACGGCGCCGCCGAACGAACGTACGACAGACAAGGGAAACGTAGGCGGGAAAGGGCGGAGGGGAGAACGGCGGTAAAAGAACATTTGTTTACGGTTTCAAGCGAAAGAGTTGGTGCCATGTAGCGGATGGCATGGATAGATTCCCACACGTCGACGTAAAGGTTGTGTGTCAAGGTGTGAATTCTGTCATTCCCCAATAACATGCAGCTAGAGAGCCACTGAGGTTTTAGGGTTTTAGGGTTTTTCACGTGTCATGGTGTATAGGGCTGAGGGGGAGAGGAAGGGATGCACCCATCCCAACCCCGAATGGACGGGAGGTCGGGGCCTTCAGAGCACCCGGCCTCCTACAGGGCCTCCTCCATCCGCGGACGCTGCAGCGCCACCCCAAGGCAGATGTGACTGTCAGATCTCGAATGATCTCGTCACATTGCATCACGACCCCTCCGTCACAGTTCTTATAGACATCTTTACATCATATCTATATCTAGATCTAGATCTAGATATAGATATATCTTTACATTTACATTTGACAGCAATACAAAATAAATCACCTCAATTTTCCACATGCCGTGCGGTTATCCGGAGCCCATGCCTGACCTAATCCTTCGCACCTTGCTGGGCCCGCTGAATGCCTCGAACACTTCCCGCGTCGCTAGCGTGGCCGCCATCGGTACGGCACCGCCCGTCAGCAGCTTGCCGTAACAGGCTATATCCGGCGTAACGCCTAGCGTGGCGGCGGCGGTGAGGGAGCCCAGGCGGTACAGCCCGGTGAACACCTCATCCAACACCAGCGGCAGCCGACGGCGGCGGCACACCGCCGCGACGGCGCGCTGGAACCCTGGCTCAACCACCAACATGCCCCCGGCGCCCTGAAGCAGCGGCTCCATGACGCATGCGGCCAGTCGGCTAGGCGCGACGGCGGCGCCGCCAGCGGCAGCGGCAGCGGCAGCGGCAGCGGCGGCCTCGAACTCATCGATCGCTGACTCGATGTAGGTGCGGTACGCCGCCGACAGCGGCTCGCTGGCGCCGGCGGCGCCGCCGTCACCAGTACTACTGCTGTACGACAGAATTTCATCCAGGGAGGCCCACGTGGGCAGCTGCTCGCCCTTGGAATGGAGGCGGGTCAGCCAGACGGGGGGATCCAGGATCCGCCAGCGGCCCTGGACGAGCGGTATCATTAGTGCCGTAAATGCCGGGTACCAGTGCACGGGAGTCAAAAAAAGGTGAACACATAAATGAAGACGTGCGGCAAGAATGAGAGCCGCACCACCACCATCATTATCACCATCACCATCACCATCATCATGGGCAGCTTGATCTGTCCCGTCCGTCAATCAATCAATCAAGTAATCCGTATCGGTTTATGGTTGCTCAAAAAAGCCCACAATGACACGACACGCCAAGCCACCTCAAGACCCACCGAGCCCACCCGTCGCGAGCCGTCCCCGCTTTAACGCCGCTTTTGGTAAGCACACGGCTCCTGAGTGGAAATGCCCCCAGAAGCCCCCACTCCACCACCTTTAAAGAAACCCATCTTGGTCGCCCCACACGGCCCCTGCTGCCTGTTGCAAAACGCCCAACCGTCAACCAACCGTCAACTAACTTACCTGCCGCATGCCAACGTACGGCGGCTCCAGAAACAGCCCTCGGCCCCGGTACCACGGGGACTGCAAGGGCCCGTTGAAGACTGAAGGAGCAACACAGTCTTGCGCGCCTAGGGTATCCCCGTGGTAGGCCCCCTGGAGCCCAAGAACCATCAGCTCGCCGCCGCCGCCGCCGCCGCCGCCGCCGCCGCTGCCGCCGCCATCGTGGTCGCTGTTCCTGTCGCCGCCGTTGTGACTGCGGCTGCCGTCATTGCCACTGCCGTACAGCTGCAGCTCGCCACGGTCTGCTAAGAATTTTCGGAAAGCCATCTTGAGTGCCACTTCCACTGCCGTACTGCCGTCGTCGGAAAAGAACACGCGATCGGCCCAGCCGGCGCCGGGGCCAGCCAGCAGCGCCGCCGCCGCGCGGAGCGCCGGCTCGTGGGCCACCTCCGCAAACAACACGTGTAAGTAGCGGCCCGCTGCGTACGACACCGCGCGCGCGATTTCCGGCTGCAGCGCCGGCGTCGCCGCTTGTGTCCACCAGCTTCCGCTGGCGTCGTACAACGTGACGAGCGCCGGCGGCGGCAGCGCCGCCGCCGCAGCTGACGCCGTCGTTATCGTCGGCGGGGGCGACGGCGCTAGAGCCGTCCAAGTCTCGCCGCAACGGCCGTCGACGATGGTGGCCGACCCCTGGGTCAGTCCTGCATGCTGCGTGAAGGGCCACCACAGCTGCGTTTCCGCAGCGGCACGGCTCGCCAGCAGCGCCGTCAGCCGCCGCTGGTGGCGTTGAAACAGCGCCGCCAGCAGTTCCGAAAACGCCGGCAGGGAATCCACCAGCCAGTTACGAAGGTGCGGATCCAGGCCTTGGGACCGCACATCGTGGCCCTGACGGCGGCGGCGGCGGCGGGGACGGCGACGGGGACGGGGTGGTGGTGCGATCATCCGAGGATTCGAGATGTCGTTGTGGGAGATATGCTCGCGAGATAACCGGGTTTCCGTAACAGAGGTATCAGAATGGCGCATGAGTGAATGATGGCAAGAGTGAATGTGAAAAATATTTAGACAGGCGTTCCGTACATCAAGGGGAGGGGAATAGGTACGGAGGGTGCAAAACGGGTTAGGAAAGTTGACGTCGTGGAAGCTTCATTCACGTGGTTTTGGGGGTGTTGGGTCGTGGAGGTGTGCTAGGAGGTCCACATGCGCAGATGCCGTCGCTGGGAGGGAAGTGTGAAGTGTGAAGTGTGAAGAGAAAGGTGTCCTCCACCTTTTGACGGAAGAGCTGAGGGGGGAACAGAAGACGACACAGAAAAAAAAGGTAACGGTACTTGTAAACACTTGTGCCTGCCTTCCATTGCCGTACCTGCGGCGGCGGCAGTGGACATGCTGGCACGCCCGCCACAACCGGCGGCGGCGCCCCCAGCCGGTGTACGGCGCCAGCGGCGACGCCGTCGACTTTGAAGTACTCTCGAAGGAAGGTTAAGTTGTCCAACGGCACGGCGCCGCCGCCGCCGCTGTCGCCGCTGTCGCTGCCAACCCTGCTTCCATCGCCGTCCGCCGCGACCTGCCGTAACGTCCACACCGATTCCGCCAAACACCTTCATCCTGGCATCCGCTACTGCTTAGCGGCGCTCAGCTGCGCCCCTAGCACTGTGCGGACCTTAACATGACTGGTACATGACTGGTACATGGCACTGTGAATCAGAGTTAGTTCTTCCCCCCCCAACCCACCAGCCCCCAACCCCCGCATACACACTGTACAGGGGACGTTACCTTCGAAGCTGAAACCCCAACCTGCATAAGCACCTTTTGTACGGCATGTTGGCCAACCAGTACTACAGCCTCCACGTCCCAGCCCCGGGCCACCAAGCTGTCGTACGACGACAACGTGGCGGAGATACCGCCTAGGCGGGCATCTCCGACAAGTACGGCAGGCAGGTGCCGTAGCGGCCGCAGTACATCAACCTGCGGGTGTCGTACCAATGACGGCGGACAACAAACGAAACGAACAAAACGAAGTGAAAGGGAGAGAGAGAGAGAAAAAAAGAGATAACTCGCTTTCTTTTCTTTGTAACGCACACGTACGGCACAAAACGCGAGAAAGTTAAGTGACGTTTTCCGTACACGCACCGTCAATCGCCCTGATGGTGCCGGGCTAGTTACACCCCCCGCCGTCTCAAGCAGCAGCAGCGCGCCGTTGCCGTTGGCTGTAGCAAACCCGGCCCCATCCTCCTCCGCCGCCGCCGCCGCCGCCGCATCAGCACCAGCAGTAGCAACAGCAACAGCCGTACCGTCAGACACGGCCGCTGACGCCGGCGCCGACGTGGCCGCCATCTCCCCCCCTGCAGCTGTCAATGATCGTCGCCGTCGTCGCGTCAACAACAACTCCTCGATTTCTTGCCGTACATGTCCGTCAGTGTCCGCCACCAGCTGATCGTCACCGACCCCGCGACCTGCGGTGCATCGGAGGAAGCGGGGGCATCGAAACACATCGCCTCAGCCAGGGCAATGTCTCAACTGAACCAACGGTCAGCGCGCCATTATCACGTCATTGACATCCTCGCATCCGACACTATTCGACATTCAGTGCTTGCGTGTGTTTGCGCGCGCATTTGTATGTGTATTATGAGAGTGTTGGGGGGTGGAAATGGTCACATATCCTTAAAATAAAAAGGTCTATAGAGGTCACCGGTGGTGCCCAGGCCGAGGTGCACTTCCTCTAAAGAACCACCACACGGCCTTGGCGGGCTTTCCCCTAGCTACTTGTTGCCCCTAGGACTGTTTTCCGCCTAGGGGAGGACAACCACTCGTCGCTGGGCGCTCTTTCTTTTTACCACTCTAATTTGCTTTTTCACCAGCAGTCTTAACTTGCTTATTCTCTCAGCAGTCAACTTTTGTGTTTTCTCTTACAACTCCAAACCCCGAGGGACGGGGACGGGGACGGGAACAAGAAGAACCCAAGGAAATGGTCATCAACATCTCTCAAATTCTTTCCTCTTCAAGACGGACATGGAAAGTACGGCATGGAAGGCACGGCATAGAATGCCCGAAACAGGTGGCAAATATGCCGTACAGCGGGGCTTTACGGCCGTAACCCGGCCCCGGCCGAAGACTTTCCCACCTCGCCAGTGGGTTACAATTCCCCCCCACCCCGCCTGCACCCCCCGGGTCGCTTTGGATGCCAGACAGCTTACCACGGGTTGTCGTGTCGTAATGCACACACACGCACATACATACATACTTACATATATCTGTCTGGTCTGGTGGCACCTTTGTGCATATGAAAGTTCTGGGTTCGATTCCTGGTCAGACCCCCGACATAGTTCGGGAGGTCTAGGTTTACTAACGCTGCTTAGGGGTGGAGATGAGGTCTAGTTGATGGACTAAGTTTCGCATGCTGAGATGGTGGTAATGGCTGATGGCTGTCTCTACGGATGCCGGGTGACTGGATGAGGAGGGATTTAGTTGGCAGGACCCAAACCGCCGTCGGTTGTACGGCGTAATCAACTTTCAATACATATAGTCCATGGCCTCCCGGCTTTGACGGACCCCCCCCCCACTCGTGCGGCACTTGTAACTTGTAAACACACCTTTCCAGCCTTGTCTATGTTTGTTTGGCGCGTGTGTGCGCGTGGTGCGTCTCTGTTTTGATCATACGAGCCGCGGGGGTGTACCTACGAATGCACATACATACATACATACTTACGCACATGACCGGCCGGCGGGGAAAATGTTTCCCAAATAGGAAACCCCCGGCCCCTCAGTGTACGGACGCACCTTCCAACCTCACCGCCAGATGGGGACTAACGGCGTGGCGCCAAGCAAACAATGTCGTACAGCGGGATTGGGCGCCGGCGGCGGCGGCGGCAGCGCCCTTGGCACCCGCCAGCGCTGCCGTCGCGGCGGCATGAGGCCCAGTGTCTAGCACCCCACCGCAGGCCAAGGCCTGACACCGGTGTACGACAACACAGGAGGGCCGTACGACAGACAGGCAGGCTGTGTGGTTCACCACCATCCAATGCAGAGCCGAAATAAAGTTAGCACGTTGAATTGGAGCACACACGTGAATGAACATATGATGCAGGACGTCGCACGTGACGGCCTGGTCAGTACGGCGCTGTGGCGCCGTTAAAAGAGAGAGGCAACTGTGAGCGCTCAGGAAGGCAAAAATGAGGGCCGACAAAACCCTAGGACATCTGCTCTGCTTCACCCGTACAATCCACGCAGGTACGAGCCTGGGACACGTCCTGACCCACATCCTCTGGAGGAGCTCACAGCCCTAACCCACTACACAATACATGGGCACTCGTTACACCTTTACCTAGGTAACGCAACCGAGGTGTAAAACACACACAACACATACATACACACGCTTACTCAACACAGTGGTACTACTGCTATTGTATAATCATTATTTATACTTATCATTATCATTATTTATTATAGTTTATTATTATATTATATTATATTATTATTATCAATAGTTATTATTATTATTTATTATTTAATAGTCATCATCATCATCATCATTGGTACTGTGGTTCAAATGGGTTGGTACCATGGCCTCTTACCACAAGTCGGGCATCGCAGTCCTCGGGGAATCCCGTCTGGACGGGTTTTACGTACGACAAGGATATCTGTACGGCAGTGCACGACAAAACGCGGTCTGCTGATGTGGTGGCTCATGTGGTGGCGTTGGGTGGCAGTACTCTAGCGTCCAGAGAAGACGCTGTAGAGCGCTCTCAGAATGCCGTATTGTGCTGTGCTGTGCTGTGTTGTGCTGTGTTGTGCTGTGCTGTGGTGTGCTGTGCTGCATTATGCTGTGTTATGCTGTGATGATTGAAGGAAAGGTTTAGGTTGATCCGGATTGGCATCATGGCATTGAGCCGCGAAGCGAAGGCAAGCTAATAAAGACAGAGATGGCAAACATGAGATTCTCTATGTCTGTACAATCTTTTTCAAACCGTCATATTTGGCGCCAAATATGACGTGAGAATCATGGCCTCTGAATCATGGCTGGCCAAACCCCTGAACTCCTGAAAATGAAGAATGCCGTGATCTGGCTGCTTGCGTCCTTCCCGACCCGACCCAAATCGTCAAGACTCTACGTGAGGAGATTCTTTGGTCAAATTCCCCCGACATGGGTAAAAATTGGAGACGCACCCTATGGGCCGCGGCTGCGTAGGCCAGGCCGACGCTGACCAACGTCTTTCCGACGTTAGTATTGGCGCCCCAGACGCTGAAAGCAGGCACGCCGAGCAGCAGCCGCGTCCCCGCGTGCGGTTCTGGTGGCGGGGTAGATCTGTCATCCTGGTGGGCCGCCTGTGAGGGCCTTGGGGAGGAAAATTGGCGCTGCCCAGCTCCGAAGGACGCCAAGCGACGCGAAGAAAAAGTTGTGAAGGTTGCGAGATGGCCGCGGCTGGTCAACAGCAAGAGAATTTGGCGCTCTTGGACCATGTAAGCCGTAGTTAAAGCGTGCTAGGAGGACCACCGATGGCTTCAGCCTGACATTGATGTTTGAAGATCGAGCCGCACCGTCGCGTGACTTCTCCTAATCGGGTAATCCATAACTTCGGATGTTGCTCCAGGGAACTGGTTAGTTAGCCGGGGATTGCGCCTGGCGCATGTGCGGGAATTAACGTACGTCACGGCGGAAGTTGACGCGATGACGCTGGTGAGTGATATCCAATGGATACAACAAAGATACTGTGTACAATCCGTAAACCGCTGTTATACTAATTGCACAAGCCCTGATTCCTCGCTCTTTTCACTTGGTTACGCGAGTCTGAGACCTTGATATATCATGCCATGGAGCTTCAGACCCGCGCCTGGGGCCTCCTCCTGCTGCTAGCTGGCACAGCGTTATGCTGATGCCCTTTGTGATAGGATAGCTCGCGTTAGCTGGCAAGGATGGGCCAGGCAAACTCGAGGCAGGCGACACACATTGAGAGGGGCTATTGTCTTGACTTTCCTAAGCGTCTGTCGAACCAGTCGCCTCCCTCGGTGCACACGCGCATAGAGAATACGTTCTTGGCTGGCGTCAAACTGAGCTGGCTAGTTACCCAGCTTGTTGCCTCGTTGAATGGAGACTATGGGTCGCCTGTCAGGAGGGTCATGGAGGATTTTATTCTGCCGTTATCCTTTGTTGAATATCCTTCGGACGTAGAATCCTTTGGTCCGGCAACACTTGTCGTCCTGGTGCATCCTTCAACGCCCTGGAGCGTTTTTATAAAGGCCATGTTGAACCACATAGGCATGGATCTCAGAAAGGCGCTTCTAACTGGGGATGCGCCGCTGTCCCCACGGTAAGTTTCTCATGTGGGGAGCGACCTGTTTCTGGCCCCCAATAAAGTGCACCGGCCGATCATCACGCTTCTTAGGTCCTGTTAGGTTTACGGGACGTGGAAATCAAGCTCATATGAACGGGCCAATACACTTTATGCGGAGTCATTACAGTTCTCAGATGCCTTTTGCTCGTCATTCGGCCTGGAATTGTTTTGCGTGGTGGCTTTCGTGCCGCCGCAGACGTGGCGTCATTCGCTGCGTCGGTGGCTGCTTTTCTATACAGTGTATCCTTCCACGTTATGGCATCGTTTCAGCACATGTTCTAGGGTTAATGCTTTATTTGACTCCTTTGCTTCTGAATGTTCCTCGCCAGAAAGCGAACCCTTTGAGGAGCGCAGGTCTCAAGCTTTGCTTATCCCTGGCTGGCTGCCTTCAGGTCGCCGCTTGCTCCAACCGGCCCATCCGCTGGTTGCCATTGCCTGCACGCTGGAGCCTGTGCGACGAAACGTACCGAAGCTGAGCCCTGTATCTGTGATGGAACCTGTACAGGCAGCGCTGACCATTTGTACCATTCCACTTACCTTCACATCGACTTCCTGGCGCACACCCTCAGCAACGTCAGCAACGCCCCCGTATCCCTCCCAGCCTTTCCCACGGAGGGCTCAGTTCGTCCGACCTCAGACGAGTCCGCACCCTTTGCCAACTCTGGCGACAGTGCCGAGCGTGCCCTCCGTCGCATGGCCGGCGAACCTGCAGCACTAATTGTCGTAGACCCCGCTGGCGCTATTTTTACCGACCCACGGGCCGTTCGCTCGATCGCAGCGGCCATTTCTGCCCTACATCAGTGCACAAATGCCAAGGACCCTCAGGAAGAACGCCAGGATGAGCAGCTGGTGCCTGCCGCCGCTGGCGGCGACTGCGGCGCAACCGCCCCAGCTGCAGGCTCTCAGCCGTTGCGCCTCCAACTCGCCTCCGCACTGGACGGTGCCGATTGGGCACCTGTAATAGCAGCCTTTGGCCGAGCAGCTGGGCTGCTGCCGGACGATCCGGCGGCGGCGCGGATTGTCTGTGAGACGATCCTGGAGTCGGCGCAGCATCAGCACAACGCCCTTGTGCCCCTGCTTCATGCCTTTTGCAGCCGTGCTAGCTTCTCACTTGAGGCCGAATGCGGGTGCTGTGTCGCTGTTGGCAGCGTTGGCCCCGTCGTTGTCGTACCGACAGCCGCTGATGTTACCATGAACGACGGCGTCGGCGGCGTCGGCGTCGGAGTTGGTGACTGTTTGCCGCCAGTTCAGCGGCACGTGCTGCCGGGGCAGATTGAGACAGCGGAGAATCTGGCCATGGCCGGAGGCAGCGGCGATGAGGATTCGATCAACGGGGATGCGGATGGCGTGGGCGGTCGGGGGCACGGGCCAGACAGTCAGAGTGGTATCACCAGGTTCGCACGTGACTTGTTTCGGGGGGGCGTGCTGCCGCCCACATCGCCGCCGCCGGCGGTGCCGCCCGGCGATGCCGACGCGCTTTACCTTGCCCGCCGGTCGCGTTCGCTGACGGAGAGCGCCATCACAGTCTCCACCGCCTCCGCTCGCCAGAAGCGGTTGCCTGGCCGAAGCTCCAGCTCCGCACTTGCCGGGGCTGCGCCCCCGATGATGCCGTCGGCGGCGTCTGGCGGCGGGAGAGGCGGTGCCGATGACGGCGCCCCGATCAGCGGCGTCTGCTCCTCATCACTGCAGCCAGGCTCCGGCGCTTCGGCGCCCGCGCCGTACAGCATGCGTGGCGGTGGCGCCCTCAGCGCCGCGAGCTTTCGGGTCCCAATCACCAGCGGCATCATCGCCTCGAGTGCCGCCGCAGCCGGATGCCTAAGCAACACCAACACAGCCGCCGCAGCTGAAGCGCGGCAGGGCTCCACGTGCAGCTACATGCACTACGCATCCGCCATGGCGTCGGTCGCCTCTTCAACGGCTGGATGTTTAGGAAGCAGCAGCCACCTGCTGCCATTTGCGGTGGAGGCCGCGCGGCGATACGCGGCACTGCTGGAGGCTGTTGGGCTGTGGGCCACCGCGAGTGGCGTGTTGGAGGCGTGCCTGTGCTCGGTTGGCGAGTGCTGGGGCCATCGCTCCAGTCGCATGGCGGCGCTGTTGACGCAGCTAGGCCGTCTGCAGCAAATGCAAGGGCTATATCGGAGTGCGGAGGTTACGTGGCGGCAGGTAAGGCGGGTTTGCAGGGGAATTGCGCGTGTGTGTGTGTGTGTGTGTGCGTGTACAGCGCTGGAGACGGATATGGCAGCGGGCAGGAGGGGCTATGTATGATGCGACATGTGGTAGCCATAGCGCTCGGCCTGTTGTTGTGTGAAGGGAGAAAAAAAGGAAAGGAGAACGGGTCGGAATGCTCAAGCAGCAAGGATGGCTGGTGCGAAGGGCTTGCTGGGATGTTAAGAAGGATGCTTTGAGTGGAAGCAAAATTGCGGCGATTGCGGGCAGCGTTAGCGATGTGGGGAGTTGCAGGACTGGAGAGTTAGGGGAGCTACGAGCGTAACTGCTTTGCTACAAGAGCTCTCGCACGCAATGGGGGACTTGATGTCCGGAGGGCTCCCCCACGCGGAATCTGTTTCCAGTCCTCAGGATACTGCCAAGCTGTTGACCTCTTGCGCGGTCGCGATCCACTGGCTTTTCCTTTCCTCGTCCTCGTCTCAACACTCGTTGCGGTTCGGCTGATTTATTGTTGTTGTTGCTGGCGCCAGGCTTTGGAGGCCTTGGAGAGCGTCTACGGCCCCGATGGTGTGCCAGTACTCCAGTGCCGTGTAGCGCTGGCGCAGGTCCTTGCGGCGCTGGGAGAGCAGGAGGCGGAAACCATGATGCGCGGCGCGCTGGCGGCGTTGGATGCCGCGTTAGGACCTACTGCGTCGGAGACGCTGGAGGCGCGGGCGGCAGTGGGGAGCTATCTGACCCAGAACGGCCGCTGGTCCGAGGCGGAGGTGGAGTACCAAGCGCTGCTGCAGACGATGGAGGACGCGCCTCCACCGCCCCCGCCGCCGCCGTTGCCGCTGCCGCAGCATCAGGAGACGCTGCAACAGCAGCACGGAGCGTCGGAGATCTTATCAACGACTGTGGAAAGAGCAGCGGTGGCGGGGGGGGTTCCGTCGGCGCGGGGGCTGCGGCAGGGCTGCGGTAGTGGCGGCGGCAGCGGCGGCGCGGTATCGTCCCCGCAGCACCGCGGCGTGTCGCGAGCGCTGACGACGACGCAGCAACAGCAGCAGCAGCTCCTTTCCGGGCCGGGCTTGGGCCTGAGTCCGGGGCCGACGGAAGGGCCGAACAGCAGCAGCGCCGTTCCGTCGTCAGCGGCGGCGAGGCCGGCGTTGAAAAAGTCGGATTCGCGTTGTCGAACGGCCTGGGGATCCTATCCCGAAGCAATGGGAGCGGCCGCTCCCAACGCCGCCGCCTCAGCGTCGTCCGCTGATACTGCAGGTATTGCATCACTTATGATGCCGTACAGTCCTGGTTACGGAGCTCGTGCTACCGGCGCATCCGGTGTGAGCGTGACATTCCACCGCCAGGTTTTGCCCCCGCTGTCGTCTTCGGCGGATAATATCCCATCCGCCACGTACCCAATCACTCTCCCGCTGTCGGGGGTTCTCGCAGGCCCCCCTCCCGGGCTGCCGCTGCTGCCGCCGCTAGGCGGCTACAACGGCGGCAGCGTCACGACGGCCGCCGTGGAGGCCTCGCCGTTGAGCAGTTCTGTTGCCGGCGGCGGCGGCGGTGGCGGTGGTGGCCACAGTGGCCTAGGACCCGGATGCGCTGAACCAGTGGCTTGGAGCGCTGCGGCCGCCACGTTGGCCGACGTCGTTGCTGCCATACACCGCGAGTACGGCGGCATTAACGAGCTGTACGAGGGTATGCATTTGGCGGGTCCGGAGGGTTCTACAGCAGCGGACCTCGCCGCGCTGGCGGCGGTTTGTCCGCGGAGCGGTGCTTGCATCGCCGCCGTCGTCAATGTACGGCGCCTGACGGACGCAGCCGCACTGTACGATGCAGCGCTAGCGACGCGGCGTGCTGTACTCAGCGCTGCACACCCTGTAATGATAGACCTGCAGCTGCAGTACGCCAGGTATCTCAGTTCGGCTGGGGAGTACGGCCGCGCCGAAACCGTCTGTCGTGTTGCTCTAGAACAGCTCATGTTCAAACCGCCGCCTGGTCCACCTCTGTGGCGGCAAGGAGCTGGTTCCGAATCCGCCGACGGTGATAGCGCCGGCGGCGGCGATGGCAGGGTCGGCCGCCACCCAGCGGAAGTCCGCGTACGTCAAACGCTAGGTGTCGTACTGGCAGCGGCGGGCTCGCTTGCCGCTGCCACGGCGCAGCTGACCGCCGCTGTGGATCTCGCGGAGAAGCTCGTGGCGACTGGCGACATGGCGCCGGCTGACGCGCGCCGCATCGAGGCACTTGACAGTCTTTCTGAAGTGCTGTGGCAGCGCGCGCAGTCTACACACGCCGCCGCTGCAGCGGAGGCGCCGCCGCCGGCGTCGTCGTCGTCGTCGTCAATAATGCAGGCGGGCTCGGCGCCATTCGCCTCCCGCGCCGTGGAGTGCAAGCGCCAGGCGCTCGGGCTGACGGCGGCGGTGCGCAGCGAGCGGCACGAAAGTGTGATGAAGGGCTGGGTAGCCCTGGGTCAGATGTTGGAGGCGGCGGGTGACCTGGCGGCGGCGGAGCGTGCGTACGAATGCGCGGCGGAAGTGGCGCTCCACCGTCACAGCCGTCTGTCCGCGGCCACCAAGGCCATCTTCCGCCAGCTCCAGCGGGTCTATCAGGCGCAAGGCCGCACCGCAGATGCCCATGTACTGGGGCACATGTACCGGCTCAAGGGGGGGCTGCTGTCGGCGGCGCCGCCTCCCCCGGCCGCGCCCGTACAAGCCCAAGCGTGAAACCCATCGAGCGGGCCCGTGGCGGCCGCGGGGCCATTTTCCGCGACTGCTGGGACGGAACCGATCTGTGCTTGGGGGAAGGGTTCTGGGTGTTCACCCGGACATACATACATACATACTTCCATACATACATACATACGGTCCGATGAAGGCGGACCGATCACGGGGGCGACTGACACGTGGGGTGTGAGGTGTCCGTGTATTGGCCTGGGCGGCCGCCGCTTAGGCCGGGCTTTGTGGAGAGCGGGACGCGGCTGTTTTATAACGATGCACACCGGCTCCCTCCTCCAGGCTTGCGGCTCCAGGCGGCTCCAGGCTTGGGTTTGGCCAGCTGGCTTGACGGCGAGGTGATGCAGCAGCAGCAGGAGAAACGTTCGCAGACGTACTTTTCCACGCACGCATTCCTTTTGTAGGCGGGGGATGGCGCGGGATGGCGCACTCCACGTCCAGATGGCCGAGCTTATGTTGAGCGGCTGATGTGGTGATGGGGGGAGAGCAAGGGCGGGAGCAAGAGGAAGAGAAAGGGAGGAAAGGATACAGCAAGGGGGGAAGAGGGGGTTGGCCGAGGAGGAGGGGGGTTCGTCGCGATAGAAGCAATGTGCGGGTTTTCCAGCAATGCATCAATCAAACCTAGCGGCATCATGCAGCCGGGGGGGGGGCATCCCGTCCCCAGCAGCCCTGCACGCCCCTACCTAGGGGAAGAGGGTTTTAGCTGTACTGCGCTGCAGCAATGCGGGCACGTCAGCGTTACCGCTCTTCCGGCCGCCCTTTTGACCGCTCTCGCGTCTTCGTCCTGTTTCTCGGCCTGGTAAAGGAAAAAGGGAATGGAAACCCTCAGTAGCCCGAGGTTTGCAGCAAACCGCCGTGTCGCTTCCTAACATGCAGGTCTGTGCAGCGAGGAGAAGAAATATATAGAAGACAAAAGAAGAGACACACGCACACACACAGATGAACAGAGGTACACGCACTGACGAGTAGAAGCACCGAAGCAGGCGGCCAGGAGGCAGGTGCAGCTGTGAAGTTGTGTATATGTATGCTAACGTGACGTGGTGTGTGCGTGGATGTGGGTGGGTGGGTGGGTGGGGGGTGGGGGCGCCCAGTGTCATGCGCGCTGAGACCGCTCGGCTGTGAGACCGAGCGCGTAGAGGCGTGTGCTTCTCTCTCGTGTGGGCCGTCGCGTGCTCGGGACGGGAGAGGGTTTGCCGGGCCATAGGAACACCCTAAGTTCTCGTTGGTGTGGCAAACGCAGCCCCCGCTCCGCCCCCCTGTAGCTGTCCTTAGGGGTCGCACGCGGAGCCATTCCGTTGTACTATGTCACCACATGTACAGAAATGGCGTGATCTGAAGTTTTCCTGGAAAAATTCGGAGTGCGGTTCGAGTGGAATGTATACGGAGTTACGTCACGGGTCACGTGTGATGGGTCGCATGTCTTGGGCCCTAATGGTGGGGGTATGAGATGGCTGGCTGTTAAAAAAGTTCAGCCATAGGGTGTGTGAAGGCATAGGCGAGCAACAAGACCACTTGGCTGTTGTGCCAGCCTGTGTGTGTGCGATAGATAACCCGGTAGTGGCGCTGCTCTGCTTTGTTGCGCAAACCGAAACCGAAGCGCAACCGCTTTTTTTTTGTGTCTGTGTGTCTGTGTGTCTCTCTGTCGTGCGTTCTCTCCGAGAACCGCCACCACCACCACATCAAATGGTTACATTACACCACCCCATTAAAACGATGCGCGAGGATACGGCGGGCTGGGGGAGGGCGGGAGGGCCCCGCAGTTCGGGGACGTGGCGTCCTGTGCACGGACACATGTTGTTTTGAGATGTGACACTTGAACTTAATGAGTGGCTCTTTTGATAATGGCCTTGAAATTCCTTTTTTGAGAACGCTATTCATTTTAGAAATATACGGGGGGGCGTTAAACCGACAGACCGAAAATAACGGTCGCATCGAAAGGTTGTGCCACGTGCTCTGCGCTGGATGGTTTATACCATCCACCCCCCCGAGCCTTTGTGCACAGAGCTCTGCAGTATGGGGGCTGACGTGTGCAGCCGACAAGTTGGCGGGGTAAGGTAAAAACGTGTGGGGCGCGCGGCGCGCCGCGCGGAAGAATGTTGTGTGTAGGGTTTGGCTACGAAGCGATATTCTGGTGGTGTGGGGGTGATGGTGGTGGTGGTGGTGCTGCTGCTGCTTCGGCGATGTTGTTGATTTTTCGCTTACAGTAGCGGCGCTGTTGCTCTATTGCTGGTGCTCTATGGCTGCAACAGCTGCGGCGGCGAGATCGGCCTCGTCAGCTCCTTGAGCGGGCTCCCGGGCCCCCGGGGGCCCCCAAGCACCTCAGCAACCCAAAGCGCTACAATTCGTGCGGCCCCTTTCCTTCCTGCGCAACACAACACCGCCGGCGCCGGCGCTGTCTTGGGGCGCCGGCGCAAGCTCTCGCGGTGCGGTTCTTCTCCACACTACCACCAATCCGTATTTCATAGATTTTTAAAAACAGTTACCGTAAAAAACCTGTATGTAATCCAGGAGGATTTCAGGTGTGGGGTTTAGCGCCGCATACTCCTGTCCAGCGGAACGGATGGCTTTTTTTTTAGAAAAAAAGGTATGGATGGCTGCTGTATCTTTCTGGCTTGTATGGCTTAGCTGGCTGGCAGCCGATTCCGCGGCAGGCGGCGCTCTTTGCGTCGCGACTACCTACGTAGCATTATTTGATAACGTGGTAAAACGTTTGATTTCGGCTTATTTAAACACGCGCTCCGAGCGAGGCACTGGGCCATGTCTCGCCTTGCCTTGCCGAGCTGAGATGAACCGAGCTGAGATGAACCGGCCGCACACCCCCACCTGCGGACGGGCAACCCGCAGTCGGTCATCCTGGTAATGTTCAATTTTGAATTTAGCTGTCGTGGTGGTAGTCGTCGTCGTCGTAGTAGTAGTAATAATAGTAGCAGGAGTATGAGGGGTAGTAGGTGTTAGTATTGTGCATTTGTGACACCCCGCAGTGCCCGTCTGCATCTGCAATGCTTCGTCTGAATTTCTCCGAATTGCACGGCTGTACAATGAATCCCACGAGTATTTGCCCGGGCGCTTAATTGGTGTTTTGTGGAGGTGATGAGTGTGGAGGTGTGGACATTCATGTGCAGGCATATGCGGTGTTGCTTTACAGCCGCTTTCTGGGTGTCTTTAACTTCCCCCTTTTCCTTCTCCCGCGAACTAAACTTTGCACGGTGGCAGCTGTTCGGGAAGTGGGTCCTTTTCAATGAATTGGCGAACTGCGGCCTGGTGGTGTCTTTTCGCGCCGTGCACTGTTCGGGGCGCGGGCAGGCGGGTGGTGGGATGTTGTGGCTTGGTGACATTCATGTGCACGTAGTGGTTGAGATGCGGCCTGGGTCTTGAGCCGTTGTGGCTGCCTCTGCCCGCTGACAAGCGTTTTCCTGTTTTTGTGTGTGAAAATGTTACAAGTTTATGGTCGGGCCTGACGATACAGGCCAGGGGCTGCTGGGACACAGCCCCAACGGAAAGATTGCCTAAGCTCTCCGCCGCGGACGGGAGAGGGGCGCGAGAGGGGCCTCTGTCCCCTGTTAAGCCGCCGAGAGCCGCAGGTCCGCTAGTTCCGCGCTCCTCCCCCCCCCCCCGGGGGTGGGTGAGGCGTCGCTCGTGCGCATGCTCTCACGAGTCAAGGCTCCGAGTCAAGGCTCGCGTCAGTTTGCGCACTGAGCCCGAAACGCGAAACAGGACTCCTTCCATCCCCGGCCTGATCCGGCTCTTGGGGTGTGTATGCATGTTTGTGTGTGTGTTATCATTACCACCACCATGTTGACGAAAGGTCCCGACGTATCTGCGATTCCGCTCAAATCTGTACTCCTTCAGGCCCTCCGGCTGCTGGTCCGCTGCTGGTCCTACTGTTGATGCTTTCGCTGCTTACACTGTTGCTGCTGCGCAGGTCCGCTTTTTTGTAACACTTAAACTTTTTACGTGCTCGGCTCGTATGTTGACAAATATTAGCTACACTACGGTTGTTTCATTCTGCGCTCTCGCTCGCTGCGAGCGCGCATTGCCGGCTGCTGGAATCATTGCAAGGTTCGGTTGCCAGATGTGGTGTGGTGTGGTGTGGTGGTTGGGAGTGTAGATTTTACCTTCGGGCGCCCCACCCCGACTGGCGCTCGGTTTCGTTGGAGAGACGGCGGCCGCATGAAACCCCGAGGGCGCGCTTCTTTCCCGTCCCGTCCCTTCCTTCCGTTTCCCCCGCCCCTATCCTTACCTTACGGCTTTCCTCCTGTTGGACGTGCGATATCTTGTCTGGCAGTACAGTACGATGTGATTGTACGATGTGGTGTACGGCCGCGGTGTAGCCTACGTACGGGCCCTACGTACACTTTGGCCACCTTCATTGGTTTATGTCTTGTGCGAAGGTAAGGAAATGATTAGTACTGATCTAGTAAATTGTTTATTAAATGCCTTCTATCCCTGGAGGCGACGACGGCTGTACATGATTCGTACAGAGTCATGTATGACACTGTATTCGAACGCGCGAGCAGAGAAAGTGCCAGAAGGCGTACGTACGGCTTTTGCCGCCCCCTGCGAACATATACAACAACTCTGGGGCTCTCGTGCATGGAAGTCCTCTGTGAAGTCGTCCTCCAACATTTCAGGGCTTGTTGGCGAGCAGTCTGCAGCTTCTTGATCGTTCTCTGAGAGGCCGTGCTAGGGTTGCGTGCAACCGTTGTCAAACTGATCCGAACACGCGGTCTCGATAGAGCCTAAACTGAATTTTAATATGTTGGGTGCGGAAACAACGATGTACGGATGTACGACAACCTACTGCCTAAAACACTCATGGAGGATTCTCATTCCGAAGCGTTTTTGGCCGAGGCCTCTTTTGTATAAATCCCGGTGCAACCTGGACACATGTTTGTGTCCAGCACACAGCTCTCAGCAGGAGATTTTTTAAGGAGGCATAAGCGGACAAGTCGCGCAGATCTTACGACTTATCCGAAAAAAAAGAGTGAGGGCTGACTGAACTGAACTGAGATTGACATTATTCCACAGCAGTAGCCCCCGGGGGCCCGCGCGGAGCCCCCGGGGTATTCACTTTGCTGTCAGTCAGTCAGCGTCCGGAACAGCAGCAGAATGCGATTACTACAGAGAACCCCAAACGGGTCGAATACAACGCTCCTAAGTACGCCTCCCGCACAACACTGTCGGCCTTTTTCAAGCAGAACTCCGCCAGGCCGTAGTAACTTTAAATTATAGTATCTATAGTACGCTCAGGCAAACAAAAAAGTACAGGCTCCGACTGAGCCTTCAGACCTCCTCATTGTATTCCGATAAGCGGCAAACGACTTTGTTTGCATCGTTCGTTGACTGGCGAGAAAGAGTATAATATTTCAGGCACGTGCTTCCACAGTTTTGGCGGGATATCCCGTGTTGCAAAAGCAGTTAAACGGGCCCAAAAATCGGAGATGGCACCGTAACCACTGCGGGTGGGAGCGGATGTAGGCAGGCCCGTGTTGGCCTGAAGTCCTTCCCTGAACAACAAACCGCGACCGAGATTGAGCGATTGAGCTGATTGCCGCGAGACTTATCACCTCCCACACACACCTATGAATGGCGGGCGGCGGGGTGCCCAACAACAAGTCTGGAAGCACAAGTTCGTTCTGCAGAGCCTCACGATATCTATTGCGATAACACAGTCCCAAAAGTGATGCTGCCGGTCCCCACACAAACCATGTGCGCACCACACGGACACATTACAGTAAGATCTCCTCTCTGACGCTGGGCGCTATGCGTAGGAAATGCAGGGGAACCATCAAGTGCTAGCCGCCAAAGGACTCCCTTATGTTTACAATCCCATAGCAGCAGGCCGCGCCCTTGTGAACTCGTTGGTACATGACCCAACCATTTGGTGACTGCCGAAGACATGATCAATATTCATTTAGTTATATGGGACAAACATGAAGATTTAACATTTCTAAGTTTTTTCATATGTTCTCGAGGTGGGTGATACACCGGTCCCCATAGGTTGAAGTAAGGGCACCATGATGGAGGGCAGTTTATAATGTCCCTTGTTTATAATGTCCCTTGTACTTTCAAAATATCTTCCGCATAACATGATTGCGAGCGCCAGAGTCTATGTAATTGTGAAATAGGTACCATGACTTTGCGTCGTTCGCACTGGCCGTTGTGACAGTTAGGTGGAGACTATTCTGAAAAGCATAAATCCCTGACTAAATTGCGAGCGTGCTTACTATACAATTTAACATCCTTCATATATGGATGTCATAAAGGCTTAGCTTTATTGTATGGGTCGCTTTGCCAACGGCCTTGACTAGCATCATTAGTTTCCCGAGACACCCGCTGCGCCACCTACCTAATCATGATACAGCGGATATCTCTATTGTGGTTAATAGCAACGCTTACCTGGTAAGCGGCATGTGCGTTCTTTCCTGGCTTCTGACTACAGGCGACTACTGCCCAGAATCAAAATCCCTAAACCCACACATTTTTGCACAGCATTGAGGGAATAAAACAATATTTGAAGTCGTTCCATTATGTATCAGGCAACAAAATAATCTGGGTCAGAATAGGCTGGGTCGCCTATCCATAGCGCGCATGGTTCCCCGTGTACTCCGCACAGGAGAATGACTGGCGTATTTGCCGAAATCGGCTCTGGGGAGAATTTATATGATTATCAAACGGGAGATCTTCTGGGCTTTCCCTACTGCCGATGCGAACGGGGCCAGTCGGCGTATAGCTTGGCGCCAACTGTGGTGTCAAAGGGCGGCGGCCAGTACTGCTTCAAGGTCATTGTGAAGAATTGCAGCGCAAACTGCTGCAAGGTTGACCTTAAGAAGATTGAGGTAAGGTCCAGTGATGGGAACCGTATTGATGCAAACGCCGCATGGAGTCTGGTTGTGCGCCGAGCTTGGATTCCATTCCAAGATACAACAAAGCCATTCTTAAATACAAAACGTTTGTGGACCCGATTTTTCCCCATGCTGCATTATGCCTCCAAATCGCCGTCGGCATGTACAAATCCACCGATCGAAAATTCGAAGCTTGCTTCTTTGGTGCCTTTAGGTGCTGAGGAAACTAGGAAACTACAAATTATTCCTTATCTACCTGTTTTATCTACAAGTTATTCCTTATCTACCGACCTTACCGCAGTTCAACGTTAACGCTGCCTGCCTCGTGAAGAGCGCCATTGTCAGGGCCACCGTCAACGGCAACCTAACCGCCGTAGGGCCCAACTTCTACAAACCCCTCGACAGCCCCCCTGGTAGCGCTATCCTGCGGC
Source organism: Volvox carteri f. nagariensis (assembly GCF_000143455.1). Taxonomy (NCBI): domain Eukaryota; kingdom Viridiplantae; phylum Chlorophyta; class Chlorophyceae; order Chlamydomonadales; family Volvocaceae; genus Volvox; species Volvox carteri. Next base: position 3,403,812 of record NW_003307545.1, on the reverse strand, counting down.
TCACCAGCCTCGGCCTAGGGCTGGGCAGCAACGGCACCGAGATTTGCCTAACCCTGAAGGCAGGCGTAAACAGCACGGGCTGCGACACGCTCGAGGAGCTCTGCATTCCTCCTCCTGGCGCCAACCCTGGAGTATGCCAGGTGGCGATGTTCAACAACAACAACAGTACCGGGGCATGCTGTCCCCAGTCGACGCCCGGACTGCCCAAGCCACAACCGCCAAGCCCCCCACAGCTCTCTCCGAAACCATCTTCGCCTCCACCACCTGCCTCCACTACGCCCCCCGACCACAAAACGCCACCAAATGCCGTACCGCCACAACCTCTCCCCGGATCGCTCGTACCGATGGCCGCTCCGAAGCCGTTGAGCTCAAACATTCCTCCCTCTCCATCCCAGCAACACACACCAACTCCGGAGCCGCATCAAAAACCGCCCAGAATGTCACCCTCGCCGTCACCCAAGCCACCTGCCACGCAGCCGCCCCCAGCCTTTCCTCTTTCCCCACCACCGCTTTCGCCTTCTCCTTCGTCCCCCGAATCGCCGCTTGCGCCCTCCCCATCTGCTCCACTATTGCCCTCAGCATTTCAACAAGTACAGCCCCCTTCGTCGTCTCTTCCGTTTACCCCTCCACCATCATCAGCCTCCCCAATATACCCTCCATCATCCACAACCTTGCCGCCTTCGCAGTTACCTGTTTCGCATTCTCCTCCTCCTTCCCAGCCACTACCACCACCTCCTAATACTCCACTATCCCCTCCGTCAACACCTTCAACACCTCCGCCTTTACAGTCCCCTTCGCCTTCTCTTCCTTCTTCCCAGCCATCACCAATCCCCTCCCCAGTGTATCCTCCACCCCCCTCCTCCCCTCCACCTTCGCACCCTCTCCTGCCTTCTGCATCTTCAACCCAGCCACCACCATCATCGCCCTCCCCTCTGCTGCCCTCAACGCCTCCACCTTTGCAGCCTGCCTCTCCTTCGTCTCGATTTCCACTGTCATCCTCGTCCCCGCCACCTTCACACCCTCTTTCCCCACCACCACTATCACCCCTGTCACCTTCAACACCGCCTCCTTCACAGCCCCTCTCCCCTTCTCCCTCACCTATCAATCCGCCACCATCTACCTCATCCGGATTACCTCCACCACTCCCAACTCCGCCTCCTTCGCCTCGACCGCCGTCTCCCACACCACCTTCGCCTCAGCCACCCTCGCGACCTCCGCCTTCCCCTCAACCGCCACCCTCTTCCGTCGCACCATCGATCGTACGACCATCACCCTGGTCGCCTTCTCCAAACCCTCCCTCCCCCAAGCCCTCCCTCCCCTTATCGTCACCCAACCCGCCTTCTCCTCCTCCCCCCTCCCCCCCACCACCGATCCCACTACGAAACCCGCCGCCTCCACCAGCCAGACCTTCTCCACCCCAGCCTCCTCCGCCATGCAGCCTCTGCATCCACATCAGATTGGTATCTCCCATAATCGACTTTCCGACCTTCCGGTTCAACAATGCCACTTGCCAGCAGCTGCAGAAGACCGTGGCTGGGCCCATGAACACCCAGTTCACGGCCCTCAATGTGACGGTCCTCAAGCCCTTCGCCGCAGACCCCCAACTGTGTTCATCAGTTGAAACTCAGATCTGCACATCCGTGGTCTGCCCGCCTGACGATGTCCAGCAGCGACTTCAATCAGTCCTCCAGAACGAGTTGGACTTGGGGGTTGGGTTGCTGTCTGGGAGCGTCTGTCCGGCTTCTTCAGGCTACACCATTCGGGCCCTGAGTGGGACACAAGACTTCTTGAACCTGCGGACGATCTCCAACTGCAAGCCCGGCCCGGATCCTTTCCCTGGTTGCAGGTGAATTAGTTAGTTGGTTACGTGGTTAGTTGGGTGGTTGGGTGGTTACGTGTGAAGTTAGTTGGGTGGTTGTTACATGCAGTGGTGCCTGCTGGGCGCCGCCGAGCCACTTCATTCCTCGGCCTCTTTCCCCCCTTGTCGTCGCACACACAGTGTGCCGTCCGATTGCTGAGACGTGAGAGCTCTCACGACCAGCAGGCACAGCCCACTTCCGCACACGCGCGCACATATATAAGACGCAAAAAGTAACGCATTGATATACGCAAGACCCACGCATTCACATTATCATGCACGCACATACACATACACATACACATACACATACACATACACATACACATACACATACACATACACATACACATACACATACACATACACATACACATACACATACACATACACATACACATACACATACACATACACACACACATACACATACACATACACATACACATACACATACACATACACATACACATACACATACACATACACATACACATACACATACACATACACATACACATACATTCAGTTTAGGAAACTTAAAACACATTGTGCGCACCACCCGCAGGTGCGACAAGAGACAGGGCATCATACCGCTCTACGTGATGCCCACGGTGGAGTCGCTCCCGGGGCGGACCTCCGCCACCATTCTGCACTGCTTCCGACTCGGCATGGTGCCACCACTCTTCAGAACCCCGGTGGGTCTGTATGTATGTATGTATGTATGTATGTATGTATGTATGTATGTATGTATGTATGTATGTATGTATGTATGTATGTATGTATGTTGTTACAGGGTGGTTAACTTCGCCAGCGGCCCCTTTCCCGGGCAGTCCCTGCTCTCCCCTGCTAGAGGGGCACCCTAATCCGTCACCCCATCCGACTTCAGAATGTATGTATGAATGTATGTATGTATGTATCTATCTATGTATGTATGCATGTGTGTATGTATGGCCCGGTCCCGTCTGTATGCATGCTTGTACGAATCGGCATATGTCATATGTACGATTTGGCATGCCACAATGTGTAAGACTCTGTAATGTCGTAGGATTTTGGCCTTGAATGCCTTAAATTGAGTTGTAAACGATTACATCTGGTCGCCAGTATTTTCCCCTTTTCTAGTATTCATCAGTATCACTTCGATATACAGGAAATGCTAGAAGCCCACCACACCGTACCTACTTAATCGCCCGTCCCCGCAAACACACCTCAATGGCCAATTATCCAATTTTCAAACCAACACCGTCTTGTTGCCGTACGTATGAGGCCCCGTACTTCCGTACGATTTTCTCTATTTGTTTGCTTTGTAGAGCTCCTGTGGCGGCAACACGCTGAACAAGGCAGAGTTCTGGGCGGGTAGGTTTAAGCTCTTCATGTCTTGCTGTATATTGCTGTATACATGTATGTACTTTAATTGAATCTATGTGGAATATATGTGGAACATTCCAATGTTCGTATCATGACCCCCCTGTCCCACACATCATACATACATACATACACACACACCGCCGCCGCCGCCCACAACGCTCGCTGCCGTACGTCGCCGCTGCAGATGAGAGCAATCGCCGCATGATCACGGGCTTCCGCCTCACGCCCCGGGGTGGCAGTCCGCGCTTCATCTCCGTCTCCTGGGCAGCCCCCGACGACAACACCGTAAAGGGTGAGGAGCCAAGCCCGATGCGATCGTTTGTCCGGGCGGGGGAAGAAGAAAGAAAGATGGATAGATAGATAGATAGATAGATAGATAGATAGATAGATAGATAGATAGATAGATAGATAGATAGATAGATAGATAGATACCGCAAGAAAGATACGCAAGATAGATATATATATAGAGATGATGTTGTGTGTAGAGTGATTGGCGCTCATCACGCACCCACTGGCACAAGCACTGGATGAGATCGCGAGACGCCATCATACCTTGAAAACACCGCCATGGAAGTGGTTGGAATTCGGTACAAGCGGGAAATGCGGCAGATAGCAAGCCAGGTGCGGAGTTATTAAAATTAGATCGAAACATATATGAGTAACAGATAGCGGTGTGTGTGTGCAAAAAGAAGGACCAAAAGAGAACAGCAACGCGATTTTGCATGCTCTTCTGGATCCTATATATCGCCGCATCAGGAGCCTAATTAGGCGTGAGCCTAATAAAAATAGAGCCACACACACACATACACACACACACGCACACACACACACATACAGATTTCTGCTAATCCTCGATCAATCCTGTGCGTCCTGTCCTGTATATATATGGCCTGCTGCATGCGGGCTCCCGCTGCGGCCGGGCCTCGTGTGTTTTACTCCTCGTCGCCATCAGCCTTCCCTTTTCCCTTTTCCCTTCCCTGTATTTATTCCTCGCTTATATAATGTCCCTGCCAACCATGACCCTGTGAATCTGCAATCAAATTGCAACGGGACCTGGGGCATTGGAATGCGCCCCATCATCAACGGCGGCACCTGTGTGCTCACCATCCGTGGACTCACCAGCCACTATGATCAACTGGAACTACGTGCAGCAGGCGGACGGGGGGGAGATCTGCATGGAGCTCCGCAAGGAGATGCCGCTGAGCGACTTCTGCCTGGGAGGCGGCTCGGGATGGTGAGTGATGGTTGAGGTTGAGGTTGAGGTGACCCCGCGGGCCCCGCTGGCATGCTCGTGTTTTGTTTGAGCAGAAAGTTGCTCGTGTGCGTGTGTGTGTATGTATGTCTGCATGCGTGCATTTGTAGGTGTGCGTCCGTCCGCGTGTACCGGTGGGATTCCCTTGAAGGATTTAGGATTTAGTTCAAACTTGTTAGGAGACACGTGTACAACAGCAACATCTAGCTATCTAGCTATACAACTATCTAGCTGGTAATGTTTAAAGTTGTTATTGTTAGCGTTGCGCTGCAGTCCGAAGGGAGGCATGTCACGACGTGATATACACACAGCTTGTGCCGTGTCGTCATATAGCCGTCCTGGTGTTTGGCTGGGGAAGTCTTAGGGGAGTCCAGAAGCATAAGCTCTGTCTGCTGTGGACGGACAAGGCGGTGGTGTGTGGTGACGGATGAGAGATGCGTTTCCTCATATTTGTTAGCTGGACTGACTGACTGACTGACTGACTGACTGACTGACTGACTGACTGACTGACTGACTGACTGACTGACTGACTGACTGACTGACTGACTGACTGACTGACTGACTGACTGACTGACCGACCGCATGTGTCTACATCCTTATTACCCACTACTTACACCCACACCCATGTTCTGCTGCTCCCGCCTGCCGTACACGCCTATGTATGCCACGTGTGCCGTTGTACGACGACCCCGTCGTACGTGGTGATGACAGTTCCGTGGCTCTCTTCAATGAGCAGCGAGACTGCTGCCCAACGTTCGGCGCCGCCCCCTTCCTCACGAACCCTTAAGATGGAGGGGAAAATCCCTCTCTATAATTTGGCTGTTGTAGACGTGCATACGTACATGCATAGATACGTAATATGATATAGACGTGTACATGCATAAATACGTACATAGGTACATACAGATTTACGTGCTCATTGAAGATAAAGCACATATAGCGAGACGCTGAAGTTGATAACAAGGGCATGGGGCAGGAGGCGATGGGCGGGGTGATATAATTGAATAGTCTTTTTTTATGTCAGCCGCGATGGTGGTGGTAGGATAGGGCTACACCTGCCGCTGCGCGCCCAGCCCCCACTCGCTGCACCCGCCTCCTCTCTCTTTTTAAGGGGTCCTCTCTTTCCTTCCCCCCATAACGGGAGCTGGAGGGGTAGGCAGATATATACATTACGAAGATGCGAAAATCACGTTCGTGCGTGTGTTCGGTTAAGACGCGGTTGTTTCGTTCTGTTGTTAGTTGCCTCTTAAGTCAGTTATAAATAGCAGCGATGGAGATATTTATATAGCAGATCGTTGATTTTTATAGCTGTGAGTAAACTGCTGTTATAGATCATGACGCGGAGTAGTCAACGGAAAAAGGTGTCCGGATTCGGTTTGGCTGTTATTATTAGGACATCTGTGCGTGTGGTTGTGTGATTGTGTGTGTAATTGTGTGTGAGATTGTGTGTGTGTGATTGTGATTGTGCGTGTGTGTGTGTGTGTGTGTGTGTGCGCATGTGTGATTGTGCGTGTGTGTGCATGTGTGATTGTGCGTGTGTGTGTGTGTGTGTGTGTGTGTGTGTGTGTGCGCATGTGTGTGTGTGTGTGTGTGTTACATATTGATCCGGGGCTGACGCTGTTTTTGTAGTTTTCAGTGCAACGCTGAGGTGGACTGAGGGGGAGTCCACGTAGGAGCTTCCAGGAGTGCTCAAATCGGTCACTTCGTTGATTTAACGGTTGGTGAGCTAGGTGTGATGATTCTCAGTGTACGACTAAGTTTTCCGATGTTATAAAACTGCCGCCACGCGAGGAATTGTAGGTGCCGGCCGCGTGTATGTATGCGTGTGTGGCTGTTAGTGTTTGCGAATGTTATAATGATATCGCTTGATTAAGCTATAGCGGATGCGCTACCATGCCCCGCCGGAGCCTTCACCACGTCCTAATTAGGACGCTGGAAATATTCGGTAGCTAGGGGGAGAAACGGAAGATGTTCACTGCTGGCTGAATGACCTGTTCTGTTTGGCAGCCTCGCTTGGCGTCATGATATATGTCCGCCTGTGTATGTGGAGTGTCTCTGTGCGTCTCAGCTCAGCTCATGCATGATATGCTTTAATGGCCAAACTAGTTGCGGTTGGCGGTTAAATCGTTGATGGTTGATTGCATTATGAGGACATTCGATTGATAACCTCCTCGAAACGATCGATACTCTGTAGCTCTGTATGCATATATTGGCAAATGGTAATTCAACTAGTTTGCACATGCAGCGCCTCGGGCTGGTGTTATTAGTTATTGACTGCTGGTGGTTGCATGCGGACAACACATCCGCCATGGACTCGTCCGCGTGATGGACATCCTGTAACACCATTTATTGGTCCCCAGCACAGCTTCGTTTGCCACTGGATGTCACGGTCTGTGCTCGCACAGATCTGCACAATGTACAGGAATCCTGTATTAAACATCTAAAAATTCGTTCGTACATCCCGAGCCTTGACGTGCACTAGCTGTGTGACACGTGAGGTGCAATAAATCGCTATATGTACTCGATTGGAAATCGTTGGAAGGCGACTGTTAATCGCAGGAGGATCGATCTCGGTAGAGGAGCAACAAAGTGGTTACGAAGTGCAATTGCTGAACCATTTCCGCCGCTGGGAAGATAAGACGGGTAAGTTTCAGTCGTACTACTTGAGGGCTTAGGAGATCTCTCTCCCTCTCTCTTTTGCTGTAGAGATGAATAACAAGGAAACAGCAGGCAGCAGATAGAATGCTAATTTTAGTAGAAACGCGCGCTGAATAAGCTCTGGCTGACTGTTACATCACGACTTCAGAAAAGTACCGATCGACGGAGGCCGATCCCCAGAATACTACACTAACTCTGAACAAACTCTGAATGCGCTATTATTTTACATTATAATTATTTAAGCGCAAGCGAACGGAGCCCCTGCAGCAGCAAACCAACACCTGCACCGACAGACGTTCTCGCACTGCTCGCGCGTTAAGTCTACCAGATAGAACTCGTACGCCGGCACCCAACTACCTACATATCCGCATGGACAAAAATCCGCAGTACTTCGCACGCGACAATTTTATAATTCAATATACATATCGCAATAATAATTCTGATAACACGCCAAATCTTGCGGAAAACGCTTCTTGCTTCTACAGTCTCCTAGTAGCTGCTTGCTGCTGCTGCTGCTGCTGCTGCTGCTGCTGCTGCTGCTGCTGCTGCTGCTGCTGCTGCTGCTCCTGCTAATGGACGTCAAGGCAGAGCAATATTCCTGAGATGTTAAGTTGCCTGCCGCCGTCTCTATGTTGCTGTCCTGCAGTTCCTAGCAGGAGTCCTTATCCATCTTGAGGGTGAAAAGGTAGGTGGAGCGGGAAGCCACCGTCATGTCAATTTGCCCGGTGGCGCCGGTGAAGTTGCCAGTGCCCCCCACGATGGGGAACGTGCAGGTAATGTCCTGTAGAAAAGAACGGAAGAAAGGGCGGAAGAAAGGGCGGAAGCGATTGACAAGGCAGGGACAGACGCACACGCGCACACACATTTTCACTCAAACAGACGCAAAAAACACAAAGACACCTGTAACAACATACATACAAAGACACCGAAGCACACATACACATGCACATGCGCATGCACATGCGCGCACGTACAGGCATGCTCCAGAACCTTCCTCTCGCGGCTCAGTTTGTTACAATACATTATACAAAGATACATACACACATACGCACCAGCTTGTCGACCCAGACGCCCTGTACTGCGATCTGGCCATGTGGAAGCATGATCACGAAGCTAGTCGAGGAGACGATGTAGCGATCAGGCTCCTCGTAGATGTCGGAATTCGCGATCGCCAGCACCGTACCATGGCCGTACATGCTGCCAAGCTGCATGAAAGGGCGTTTCAAGGTGTCCAGGTTACCGTGGGAACCATGTCAGGCTCAGCGAAATGCACCGATGCTTTATAGAGGTAACTGAAGCCTAGCGCCCGAGCGAACAGATAAAACGTGCACGCCCGGGTCGGACTTGCAACTCCGTATCTGACCACTAACGACGGACAACTGAAACCTGACAGCCGCCCAAAAAACGGTTGAAATGATAAAAATGAATATAAAAATAGGAGCAATAAATAACATCAACCAATAGAAATGCTAAATGTCGCGGCCGAAGCAACGGATTTGACGTCGACATAATCCATTTGCGAGGCCCGGGGCTCCGTTCACGCACGTCTGTTTGTGGATTGCCGCATTATATTTTATTGGCCGAGGACTGTTCCCTTGCTACTACAACACAACCTTCCCTCCCTTAGACATAAACTAGTGACGAGTCGTATCTTCGGAGGCTATCTACGAGTAAGTTTCACGACGGACCCCACGGCGGTTGGATACAAGTTTCCCCACCCGCACTTTGCCACCTACTCTTTCATTATTTGAAGTCAGGAAAAGTCCGAGATTGAAGGAGAAAGGACTGCCGCGATCCAGCTCGCCAGGTAGCTGGTGCAAGGGGGCAAAAGGGGCAGCAGAGGTTGACAAACATTTGTGAGCGTGATGTGGACATGTGATCATGTTAAAATTATTTGATTTTGCTGCTCAGGTGGCATTGGTTTGCAGCCGGTAGTAGGCGAAGCGACAATCCGAAGCAAAGGACAGGGGCCTTGGGCCCCGGACTCACGCGAGCATAAAGAAAGTTATCGCTGTCCTTCCTGCCAGTTATGTTAAAAACGGTTCTGCAGATTTCTGGCTTTGGCGGTGGTGGCGAGGGATTGGCGTCTGGCGCGTCCGGTGAAGGCGGAGGCTTTGAAGGTGAAGGTGAAGGCTCAGGCTCGGTGTCAGCTGAACAGCCGCAGCCCAAGAGAATCATCCCCAGAAGGAATGTAGAGATTATCTTAGCTTGAGCCATGGATATGAATATTGATTACCTTTACTCGGTGAGTCTGTGGAAGTTGGGCCTGCTTGCTGAGGTGCTCATATAGCATTTGTCAGCAGTACGGCAGTCCGCTCGTCTAGCCACGTAGTTGCAAGCTGTTTCCGGGACATTTTTCGTATTCATAAGATCTCAATAATTTTATAATTAGTTTTTCTTAGTCGCATGAGAGCGAGCAGCTGGATATGAGGAAGGCCAGTTTAGTAATGGAGTCTGTCGCAAGCAAACATCCGGCACATGGAAAGCATTTGGACACTATATGCACCTTAGAGACTTTGAATTATGCTCGACACTACCTGTTCGCGTTACGCGCTCAATTCGCGATGGAAAGCTGTTAAAACCTTGCCTGCATAAACAAGCTTAGGAAGGGATTTCATATTTTTCATAAACAGGATGCTAAGGAGCTTCTGGTACTCCACAGTGCTCTGCAGTCGGCGGAGTGATATGATTAATCGCCCATAAGGCGTTTAACACCTAGAGAATAAAGATCTGATAAGCACACATGGGCAACGTCATCTAGGATACATACAAGGGTTTCGCATTACTGGTAACGCGCGACCATTGCCCCCGGGAGATCCCGGGATTGAGACCTGTCAGGGTCGATATTCCTTCCAATGGTGGAAGGTATTACCCCCTAATTGATGGTCGGTGGTGACCTGGGATAAAGTTAACCTGCGAGCCGACCAGGAGTGGAGTTGGGCCGCTGTCGACCCGGCCGATTCCGTTGGATGCTGATGGTGGGTGCGGAACCTGAGCGATCCACTGAGAAGTTGACTAGGGTGACTGGATGAGGGTGTCCCAAAATACTGGAGAAGGCAGGGTTTCGCAGGGTAGCTGCCACGGGTGAAGATATACCCCCCTGTTCCACACATCAGTGGGAGCGTGCGAAGGATGGCACAGCACGCACAGGGTCCTGCGTCGATTCTTTTTTTGCGTCGAAATCCTCAAAAGAAACTCCGCATCGATGAATTCTTACGTGGGCTTGCAGATGGAATGAATCCTAACATGAAGACCGGTTCGCAGCTACACCGATCGAACGATGAGCGAAAGATGGCGGCCATGCCAACTGCTCGGCATGGAATGCCTACGCTGCCGCGTGAAACCGCCTGTGCAGCTTCCAGCTCACCATGCGGGACGCCGTGTCGAAAAGCGAACATGGGGGACCCTACGGACTACGAGCACCGAAGGAATAGCTTTCTTACACGCACCTGCAAATGTTGTGAGTGTGCCGGTGCACGTAAGATGATAGACATCCTGCCATTTCTGCACCGATCCATACGACAAACCACGACCAACTCTTGGCCTTCTTCTACTGTCGTTCTGTTGCGAACTATTGTTTCGATGTTTGCTGTAATTTTTTTATGTGTTTCGATGTTTTAATCATCAGTTTACTTCAATTCATGGTTTGTTTCATAGTCACCAGTTCTCAAAATGCGCGCCGCTAACGAAAGCGGCACCAAATAAGAAAGTTCAAAAGCGATACCAGTGCGCACGCAGGGCACAATGCTTTCCTTACGCCATGCTTTCCATGCGTTCACAGGTAGGGTAGGGGGAGCCGCCGCCACTGCCGTCGTAACACATATACACATACATACACACGCACGCACATCGCCCCGCTCCTGGCCGCTCTCTTACACATCCGCCCAGCACATGCAGCTGCGCGCAGACCTCACTTCGCATGTATTTGTACGCGAAATTTACTTCTGAAGCCCTGCATCTACCTCCAACCCCCATCTCCGCCTGTTCCTGTGGCTCCTTCCTCCTCCTCCTCCTCTTCAATACCTACCTCCATATTCCCTACTCAAGTTGCGTGTTATGCTATCACGTACAACTCCTCCACCTCCCACTACTTCTCCCCTTCCTGAGGTGAGTCGCTGCGAGCCCCGGCCTGGCTGCTCCACGCTTGCTGCTGCTCGTCCTGCGGCTGCTCCTGTCGCTACTGCTACTGCTACTGCTGCTCACGTCATAGTCATAGTCATAGCCATTTGTTGTTTATGAACGTCAATTGGTTCAGATGATGACGAAGATGATGATGTTGTTGTCCTCCTTGCTAATCATGGCAATGACCATCTGATGGTGGTGAGAGCTCTGACAACACCTATACCTACCCATCCCCCTGCAGGCACCTGCAACCACCCACCTACCCACCCACCTAACCCCCCCGCCCGCCCCCCGCCCCCCGAACCCTCCATCAGAAACGCCTAGCTAACAAACTGACAACTTGACACACGTCCATGACTGGCCTTCAATTCAATAGCTGGACACCGCCTCTCAAAGCGTAGGGGCCGGCGGCCCTACTGCTGCTACAACTACTGCTACCTACTACATTAGTTCCCCCTTCTCCGTGCTCCTTTCCTGTCTCTTCCCTCCTCCTCCCCCTCCTCGTCCTCCTCCTCCCCCTCCAACGCCTTGTCCCCTCTTCCTCCTCTTCCTCAAGCGGATACATCCATGTCATCGGCACACCCACCGCCAAGCCCACCGCGGCCCACCCCATCCACATCCGTAGCAAAACCACGCGGTTCCAAAAGCAAGCCCCCAGTCCTAGCCCTAGCCCCGGCAGTAGCAGTGGCCGCCGCCGCAGCGGCGGCAGCAGTAGCGCTAGAGGTGGCAGCGACGTAGTCCCAGCTCAGGCCGTCGGGGGCCCGCTCGTGGAAGCTCAGCCCCGGGGGGTGCAGGTGCCGCAGACGTTCTAAAACTGTGCTGCGAATCTGGACATGGAGGCGGACATGGAGGGGAGGGGTTAGAGGGGTCGGAAAGACGAACCACACACGATTGAAGCTGCTGCCAGGGCAAGAGTGTATCAAACGTATTAGGGGGGCGGGGGGACGGAGGGACGGCGTGAGGGAGGGCGGGAGCGAGGGAGAGGGGGGAAAGACGAACCACAAACGAGTGAAGCTGGGAGAGGGGGCCGTAATGGCTCTCCTGTGTTTGGCTCTTGAAGTACCTGAGACCATAAACGTCCCCACTAGGCCAAAATGGACGAGTGATGCGCGAGCGATGCGACAAAGGACAGCGAGAAGAAGAAGATCGGTACCGTTAGAACAACAACCCAGATAAGGACATGCACATACACAGCGCTTAGGACTTAGGATACAACAGGTGGCTGCCCGCTTGGCTGCCCTCCCCCTTCCCACGCCTCCCCCTCTGCTCCTCCCCCTCTCCTCCTAGAAATACACACGCGCACATAGACATGCACATACAATACACACACAAACGCGCGCACGCGCGCGCGGGGGAGCGGGGCGCTGTCCAGCAGCACCTTGTCCAGCGCCTCCTTCTTGTTCTGGTTGGGTTTCGCCGGCTCCAGGGTGGGCGCCAGGTGGTAGTCGGGCCCAAACACCTCGTAGTAGTCGTTGGGGGGCAGCTCATCCGACATACTGCTCTCAACACCTGGACATGGACACATGGACACATGGACGTGGGGTGATGTGGGGAGGGGGAAGGAAAGAGATGGGAGACCTTGTGGTAATAGTAATAAAATGATGATGATGGCGATGACGATGGCGATGATGATGGCGATGATGATGGCGATGATGATGGCGATGATGATGATGGCGATGATGATGATGGCGATGATGATGATAATGATGCAAAAGGCAAAAATCAGCTGCATGCTTTACGTCTGCACGGGAACGGGTTTCGACGCAATGCCAAACCCGGGCATAAACGCATACATACACACGTGCATGCATCCATCCATACATGCATACATAGGAGGCCACGAAAGGCTGTACGACACAAACCACGTCCCTCCATACCTCGCCACACATAGTTGGCGGTCTTATCCTCTCACTCACCCATCAGCACACCCGTCTCATACGCCCAACACCGGGCCACATTCTGTGGAAGGAAGGTGGTTGGAAGGTGGTTGGAAGGTGGTTGGAAGGTGGGAGGAGGGTTTGAGGCAGGTGTGGTGATAATCGTGGGGAATTTGTGTAGAATGTAGAAGGGTCATTGAATGAGAACGTCTGTGTGTGTGTGTGTGTGTGTGTGTGTGTGTGTGTGTGTGTGTGTGTGTGTGGGTGTGTGTGTGTGTGTGTGTGTGTGTGTGTGTGTGTGTGTGTGTGTGTGTGTGTGTGGGTGTGTGTGTGGGTGGGTGTGTGGGGTG
>NW_003307545.1:3304937-3388304 GCF_000143455.1 Volvox carteri f. nagariensis | reverse complement strand
GCCCCGGGGGGAAATGGAGCGAGGGGGTAAAACACACGAAACCTTCTCCGTACGGCAGGTTTTAAGCAGGGGGGCTGACTGTAAGCAGGTACGACGACGGGATTCCCTTTCATGAACACATGTGTGTACACGTTTCCTATTCTATACCGGTGAGTAATTCTTTGGTTGGTTGTTTCCGCAAATAAATTCAACGACACAATACTCCCATGAAAGACAATGGTTAGCTCGGGCGGAAGAGGAAAGAAAAACAAGACTTGAACTAGACTGTTGACAAAGGTTGTATTATTATTATTATTATTATTATTATTATTATTATTATTATTATTATTATCTTAATATACCTCACCAAACAGCAGCAGCAGCAGCGGCAAGTCCCCACCACCACCACCACCACCACCACCACCAACAACAACAACAACAACAACAACACACCCGAGGTCAGGAAAGCTTCCTCCACACCGTCGCCGTGGTGCACGTCAATATCCACGTACAAAACTCGAGTATGCACCTGCCGTACAGTCGTACATTAAGCCGTACCGGAGGGTGTGTGGCAAAAGGAGGAAAGCGGTTAGGCGGCTATGAAGACGTACTGCAATATGTACTACAGCTTAAGACGCGTACAGGTCCTAAACCCGCGTACGGGACCGCCGACAGCAAGGCCCCCTAATCGTACATACACACACACACGTGAACACATTACCCCACCCAGCCTTGGACACCAGCACCACCTTGAGCAGCTCCAGTACGGCAAGTACGATATCATTGATATAACAGAAACCCGATGCCTGTCAAGGCATGTGGGAAGGGGGGTGGGTGGGGCCCCAATACACAATCAGAAATTCGTCGCCAGGTGTGAGTTTGTTGGGGTGGGGGTTCTGGCCGGAGGGTTGGCTGCACGGCGGAGGGAGAAAGGACGGGGAGAAGACGGGAAACTAGTATATGTATATATACCAGGGTTCGACACTGACCTTCCTGAAACTTGCGGGCTCCCCCGTACCCCCAAATTTTCCTTACGGAGGGGCCCCCGTACCAGGCTCCTGTACCGGCCGAAAACCTTACGGGGGCCCCCGTAACCCCCGCAAAACCTTTACGGGGGCACTGTCCTTGGCTGAAACGCTGTGGAAAGTGACGTTTTGCTTTTTTTTGCCCTGTAAGTCGTTATTTTCGTTATTTTCTCCTGAACCATTACACTCGGGGACACGGCAGACTCAGCGAAAGCCTTTATATGGTCCGTCCTCTCCCCTACAGGGCCCCGTACGGCCTCTTATAAATCCTTAAAATCCTTACGGGAGCCACCGTAACCGGCCTTCGGCCGGTCCGGGGGCGGCCCCGTACGGGGCGCTTCGCGCCCCAAAATCCTTACGGGAGCCACCGAAAAGTCCTACGGGCCCTGACGGGGATACCGAAAAAAGGCCAAAAACTTACGGGCCCCGTACGGGGTGTCGAACCCTGATATATACACACACATACATATACATATACATATATATACACATACATATATGTATATATGCAATGCATACATACATATATATACACACACATATATATACATACATACATATATGTATGCAATGCATGTATATATGTATGTATGTATGTATGTATGTATGTATGTATGTATGTATGTATGTTTTGCTCCCTACCTCGGCCTTCTTGGCGTGGTGCATTCCCCCCGACCAGTTAATGGCAATATCCGCCCGCCCGTAGTTGAGCTGCATGGCGGCGCCGATGGAGGCGCCCGCGTAGATCTGTACAGCAACAGGTACGGCAAGTACGACATCGACACTCCTGTCGTATGAGACAAAATACCCAGATGGTGTGCAAGTGCAAGTTCTAGAGAGAAGACGGGGCCCCTCCCGCTTCACCCCTCTTTCGACTCCCCCTCCAATACCCCACGCGTGTTTCCCCTTCCCGCCTTTTCCCCTCTCCCCCCTTTTCCCCTTCCCCCCTTTTCCCCTTCCCCCCTTTTCCCCTTTCCCGCCTTTTCCCCTCTCCCCCCTTTTCCCCTTCCCCCCTTTTCCCCTTCCCCCCTTTTCCCCTTTCCCGCCTTTTCCCCTCTCCCCCCCACCCAAAATCCAACCTGGCAGTACTGATACATCCGGTCGAATATGGGGCAGTCCCCCGCCACACTGAACTGCTTCAGAGCCGCGGACAACTCCTCCTGTGCGCGCGTGTGCGTGGAGTGGTGGGGAGAGAAACATGTGTGTGTATGTGTGTGTGTGTGTGTGTGTGTGTGTGCAGGGGACCCGTGTATGTACGCAAACACACACACATTTTTAAATGTATGCCAACTTCCCAGATCCAAATATACAAACATACAAAAAAACACAGACACACATACATATACACAGACGTCCGTGCAGCTCCGTCTCCCCCCCTCGGGCCCCCCCCACTGGTTCTACCTGGTTCCCTGGGCTGACTGCTCGGAGGAAGTCCACGTAGTCGGGGGAGTGAAACGCCACCAAGTCACATTTCCGTGCTGGACGAGGCCGTACAATCTAATGACAGGACGAGCATGGAGAAACGGAGGGAAGGGTGAGGAGCGCGGATTAATACATACACATACACATATACAACCCCACAACACCCCACACACGACCCTTGCGCATATACCCATCTCCCCCACCGTCCGGCCTCTTCCCCCACACACACATACACAATTTCCCCCCTCCCCCCCCCCCGCTCACGTCCAGATGCCGCCATAGGTCGTACCGCGTGACGAGACAGTGCGCCAGTCGTACTCTGTGGGGCTTCATGGGGTGCCCCTGACCGTAGTAGAAGTCGCCGATGTCGGGGTCATAGTAGTACGTCACCTTGGAGGGTTTCGGGGCGTGCGGAGCGCGTGTGTTTTGTGTGTTTTGTGTAGGGAGGGACCGTGAAAAGGGGCCGGGGAGAGTAGCATGACGTGCAACCCCCTCTCCGACAGACATACGGGCGGCCGGGGCAGTGTGCGTATGTATGTATGTATGTATGTATGTATGTATGTATGTATGTATGTATGTATGTATGTATGTATGTATGTATGTATGTGTGTATGTGTACAAAATTGCGCAGAGGGGGGTCGGGTGCTCTCTCCGGACCGCGTGCGGTTGGGGAACGGAACCAAGAGCTAATTCAGAAAAGATCATTCACTAAACACAAAATGTACACATACATACATACATTCACATTTACAACCCCTGCCGACCCGCCATGGTTGCAACAAATGAGCCGATCAGGTCGGAAAGACTAAAGCTGAAGAATTTCCTTAGACCGCCCCTTTGGAATCCATAGATCTGCTCGCTACGTAGCTAGGTAGCCTAGGCGCTAAGGGCAGCAGAAAGAGCGGAGTGAAGGAGGGCGGAGCGATTGAAGTGTTGCGGTGGGGGGAAGGAAGGTGTGTGTGTTTTGGGGATGTCGCGTTCGGGGCCTGGTATCATATGTCTGACTTAAGAAGGAAACAAGATGATGTGATCGGGGCACAGCTGTCGGGGCCTTTGGGCCGGGGCGAAGAAAGGTTTCCCCCGACTAGGCAAATCAGAGGGGGGAGCGAGACGAGGGCCTACTAGTGTCGGTGGCGGGGGAATTTCGGGCCTTACGAGCTGCCTTACGAGCTCTTGCAACATAAACGACAACAAGCCTGTGCGCTGCTTCTTCGTGTGTTCGTAACGTCGTACGTGTAATTGTTCATATGTGGGAGGATAGGTGGGTGCCCTCCATATGTTGGGCTTACAGACGTCATCCTGGGGACCTGAGGACTGAGCTTCAGGTGTGAAGGCTGCCAGCTTTGGGCAGTTGGTTGGCTGTTCGAGATTGGGAAGATTGTGCAAGTTGAAAGACGACATAAGCCAGAGCTACGGACCAAGTGATGTTGGGGACGGGGGGTGGGCATGGTGTGTTCAAAATCCTTTCTGCCATGCTCCACATGCGTGGAAAGCAGATGTGACGTGAAAGGATTGATGATGGGGAAAAGTCCATAATCTTATATTTAGAAGAGCGGGCCTCCGCCTTGCCTTGCTTGTGTGCAAAGACATCCTCTCACCTTGCGCTCCCGCATTCCTCCTGAAATTACTTTTAGGAAACAGTTCTAGAGACCTCCAGCCATTATAACAATTTAAGGCGCCGTAACACAGCAGTTGGGATACACAAGTGCGATTGAACGCAGCATCTCACAACTCGTACATAACTACACAAGTGGCATTCAAACGCTTGGGCATCGTGCTATCCAAACGATTACTTCCGTTATGGTTTCTCCCGTTCCCCTTTCTGCCGTATTCGTACAACTTTACTGTTTCGTCAGCGAATCTTCCACATCGTAAAGCCGCATTTTGTGCAGCTACAATGCAGCGGGGGTCGATGCCGATACTCGAGTACTGTCACAAAGCTCAAGCCGAGCGGCTTCCGGTTCTCATTCTTTCCAATTCACCTGCACCACTTTGGACGAGACAAACGAACAGAAGCTTGACATAAACTGGATCACGCCGGCAACCAGAGACGCCTTGAAAGTGTCCGTCTTCTTCATCTGGCTTGGGTCTCAGAGGAGGGATAGTTTGAGGCGACCTGTGAAACTACGGAGTTATCATAAGCATCCGGCCTTCGGGCGACACCCTCCAAGAGGCCCAGAGGCCAACACCCCTGGAGGCCATGTTAGCTGCTTGCAAAGCAGCCCTTAGCGGGTAAGGCCATCCGCCTGCGGAAATGGATGTGAAAAAACGAATTGGTGGTTGTTGCGTTGCATGCCCGTCGACACCGCTTAAACGCCGGTGCGTTGCGCTTGCCTCCGACCAATGCATATTTCTCTTGTGTTTACCTTACGTTATCTGTTTAAAAAGTAAGCGATGCTGTATTGGCACGATTTGGCCCAGCGAAAGACGAAACGGACAGACGCAAGCCGCACCAAACATAGTCATTCCGTATTTATTCCTTGGGGCTGCAGAACTGCGAAACTTTGATCACCTTACCCTACAGCTAGAACTAACTCAGTAGCCGTTTCCAGCCCACATCACTTTTCGCGAAGCCTTACCTGACCATCGTCTCCCCAACCAACCTCAAGATACATAGCGGCCGCCAAAGGTCACCCAGCTTGCAACTTCCCCACTTCGCCCTTGCCGCCGATATCTTCTCCACATCCCTCTTTTATGATCATCATTCGCGGGAACCCCGCGCCCGCCCACGCACCTAACCGCCTCCCCTCCTCACCTCCGCTGCCACTCCCCGCCCGGCCCCCCACACGCTCCGACAACCCCCCTCATTATTCCTCAACTCCCCCTGTCCCCATTGCCGGCAGTTCATTCCTTGTTTCCTCGCATATAATTCCCCACCTCCCAAATTCCCCACCTTCCCTCGCACAGCCTTGGCCAAGCTACTGGGGGGGGCAGTGGAGGCAGCGGGGGCGGAGGCCGCTGCAGCCCCCCCAGTGAGAAGCTGGTGGAATCTTTCATTCGCGCGCTTTCGGGACGACAGTTAGAGACGGTTGCGGCCCACGTGGCGGAAAACAAGTCACTGCTGGTGTCAGTCTTCAAGTGTCATCCCGCCAGATGTACGGCATGGCACCTCGCGGTCGCGGAAAAGGAGGCGGGGCCGGCGGCAGTCGCGGCGCTGCGGGGTGGCGGCGGCGGCGGCGGTGGCGGCGGCGGCGGTGGCTGCTTTGACGACGATGGCGCCGGGCTGCTACGGCTACTGCTACGGCTGTACGGCGAGCAGGAGCTGCCTGTAGGGACACTACCAGAGCTGCTGAACATGCCCAATAAACGGTGCGAATAAATAAATAAATAAATATGTAAATCTATTAATTAATAAAAATGAAGTAAATAAATAAATATGTATTCAACTAATATTGATTAAAATTAATTAATAGATAACAATTAAATAGATGGTCGTCAATGCCCTCTCACCCCAGCCTAACTCCCATGCTCCCCCCCTTGTGAACCCGGCACCCGCACGCCTCAGAGGCCAGACGTGCACCCACTGCGCGGCCGCACACGGCAATGCCGCCGCACTTCGCCTTCTCCTCGACACGGGGTGCTTGGGGGGGGAGTTGCTCAAGACGGACAAGAACGGGCGAACTGCCCTGCACCATGCAGCCGCAGCCGGAAGTGAGGACTGTGTACGGCTGCTGCTGACGAAGGCGGAGGCGCAAGAAGACGCAGCGCGGGCAGAGGCGGCGGCGTCCCCGTCGCCTCCGTCATCACCACATGCGGCGGCGGCGGCGGCGGCGGCGGAGGTGCCGGCAGTGCAGGAGGGCGGTTGCGGCGATCGTGCCGGGCCGGCGGTGATGCTGTCGTTGCCGCCGCTATCGCCATCTCCGCCGTCGCCCCGGGTGCGTGTGCCTCCCCCCTCCTCGTCATCGTCTTTGCCGATTCCCGTGTCTACGTGGGCATGCGGAAGCCAACAACAACAGCAACAACAGCAACAACAGCAACAACAGCAACAACAGCAACAACAGCAACAACAGCAACAACCTCCTGCCTTTGTCGGGGCGATGGTCTCCAGGTAACGGGGAAAGAGCTGACACACATACATACATACATACACACATACATACATACATACATACATACATACATACATACATACATACATACATACATACATACATACATACATACATACATACATACATACATACATACATACATACATACACGAGTTCCCCCACAAGTCTTGCCAGCCCCGGTGCTGGCGACTCTCCTTGCCGTCGCTTTAGTCGCAGCTATTCCCACTCCCACTACCCGCGCGCCGTCATGGCTGCCACCACCATAACATCACCCTCAGCTCCCCTCCGCTAAGCTTCCCCCCCACGCCCGCCCTCCGCAACTTACAGATTGCACCACAAAACACAAATACACACACGCACGCACACACGTATCTGGCACAAAAATCGGCACACCAATATTATATATATATATACTTGCTCATTCATGAGAGAGAGAAGTGTCCTCCACAAGCCCTTTAACGACGGTTACCCTTCAAATATTCAACCCCTTCCGAAGCCAAAGCCAAACCCGGTCCAATCCCACAAATACCCAACCTCACCCCCCCCACACATACACAAACATGCCTGCTCAGGATCGTAAGCGCCGTCGACGCAGCGGGCCTAACGCCCCTTCACTTCGCCGCAGCGGCCAACTCGTTACCCGTCGTACGACTGTTACTGGCGGCTGGTGCGCCGTACGCTGCCCAGGCCACGGCTGACAATTTGGAGGCCTTCATGCCAGCGAACGCGGGATGGACTTGCCTCCATGTCGCCGCGATGAGGGGACATTACGAGGTGGCGGCGGCGGTGCTACGATTTCACGTAAGTCGTCCGTGTACGACAGTCAGATGCATGTGCAAACTACCGAGGGTGATGTACACGGGAGGCGCCAGGCGGCCACAGTGGGGTGGCGGAGGCGATAATGATGATGATTTTCGAGAAAGATTAACAGTTACAAGTTACAAGATTAAAGATAAAAGATTAAACAGATTAACAGTTACAAGTTAAAAGATTAACAGTTACAAGTTACAAGTTACAAGTACACCCGCACACACACACACACACACACACAAGTGAGGGTGTGTGTCCGTAAAAGCGGGGGGCGAGGGGCCCATGGACGTTGTATTAGTACTGATGCGGGTATTGACGAGGGAGGCCATCACCATCATCATCACCATCATCACCATCATCATCACCATCATCATCATCATCACCATCACCATCACCATCATCATCACCATCATCATCATCATCATCATCATCATCATCACCATCATCATCATCATCATCATCATCATCACCATCATCATCATCACCATCATCATCATCACCATCATCATCATCATCATCATCATCATCATCATCATCATCATCATCATCATCATCATCATCATCACCATCATCATCATCATCATCATCATCCCTCGTTCGCTTCAGGGCGAAGCGCCTCAGCGCAGCGACGTGCCTGGCCTCCCAGGGATGAAACGGGTTACGAAATGAGCCCCTCCTCTCCGCTGTGTTGTTGAGGACTGAAGACAAAAGGCAAATAAATCATTAAAGAGGAATCTGAAGGGCCGCTGCTTCCACTGCTTTGCTTTAAATCTACTACTACCACTACTGCTACTACCCCTCCCTCCACTCCGACCATCCACGCTCCCCCTTTCCGTCACATTTTAATCCCCCCCCACATAAGGCCTCTCTAAGTACGGAAGAGCAAGTGGCGTCCTGGACTCCAGGGAAGTACCGCCGGAGCAGCGACCCGCGAACTCTACTGGACCGTCGCGGCACGTCCCCACACGCACTCGCGGCGTCCCGCGGTTTTGGCGACCTGGCGGCGCTGCTGCACCCGGGCACCCCGCTTTCTCACGGGGTGCTGTACGGCGTGTTGGTCGGACCTGACGGACACGAGCTGCGACCGCCCCCCATGTTTGTTTGCCCCATCACCCAGGTAGGTGTGTGTGTATGTGTATATGTGGGGGGGAAGTATGTATGTATGTATGTGTGCGTGTAAGAGTGTGAGAGGGAGTGTGTGTGTGTGTGTGTGAGAGAGAGAGAGAGAGACGGTAGGGGGGAAGTGGGAGTGACAAGCTAGGGGGGAGACATCCCCCCCGAAAAACAAAAAAAACCTCCAAATGGCGAAAACCCAGATCAAAACAACATGAATAATGTCCCCCCCCAAACACCTGCTTAAAAACACACACGACGCGTGTCTGACACGTCACGCACATGCTGCTGCTGCTGCTGCTGCTGCTGCTGCTGATGATGATGATGATGATGATGATGCGCCTCAGGAGGTCATGGTGGAGCCCGTTGTGGCGTCTGACGGCTTCACGTACGAGCGAGCTGCCATCTGCAAGTGGCTGACTGCGGGGAAACGCACCTCACCGATGACCAACCAACAGTTCACCTCCCGGTTGCTGTTTCCAAACAACGTACTTAGGTCGGCTATCAAGGCGAGTGGAGGTTTGGGGAGGTTTGGGGAGGATGGTGGTGGGGGGAAGGATGGTGGTGGGGGGGGAGGATGGTGGGGGGGGGAGGATGGTGGTGGGGGGAAGGATGGTGGTGGGGGGGGAGGATGGTGGGAGGGTTTTCATCTGGTGTGTTTGTGTTGGTGTTTGCGGGCACGGTCCGCTCTTCAGTCATACACGTGATTTCCTTTGGAACCCCAAACCCCTTCTAAACTCACTTGCGTTACCCCTCCCCAAGCACATACATACATGCATACACTAAGACTGCCTCAAATTCACCTTCTCTCCAGGAATGGCGTCAAGAGCATAAGTTGCCTGATTTGGATACCCAGATGCGGAGGGCCAGGGGGGGGAAGGACCGTCCGTACGACGCCAGGATGATGTACGGCAAAACCGGAGGTCGGGACCCCTTCCTGTCGCACCTCCGCGCACACGGGCTTTGATGGAGCAGGGGAAGTCGGGCGGATGCAGCTGGTTCTTCCTGCTTGCTTTCGCTCTGGATTTTTTTTATTTTTTACATCATTTGCATGTCCGCTTTACGATTCACTTTCTTCTTTTCTCTTTTTTCTTTTTTCACTTTCTGTTCTGACCATTTCTTGCCAATCCAGCCGAAAGTTGGATTTTCGGATTTGGGTTTTTTGGAATTTCCTTCATGAGAAATTTAAAACTGGTTTGCGTGTTTGGGTTTCAAAACACGAACGAAAAATTCAAACGCCACGAAAGGGGGAAGAAGAGACAGAGAAGGACTGGTTCCCAGGCGCAAGAGAGGAGATAGTTGAGCCTGTAGGGGATTCCCAAGGGGTGAAGAGAGAGGGAGATAGAGGAAGAGAGAGGGGGATAGAGAAATGCAAGGGGAGGGAGCGAGGGAGGGAGCGAGGGAGGGAGGGAGAGGGAGAGGGCTTCGCAGGAAAAGCTTTTTTTCGCTTTTGCGAAAGCTCTTTCTTTTCCCGGGTCCGAGCCCAGGGCGACACCGCTGAGGCGACATCATCGTCCTCCCGTACGACAAGGTGGCTAGGCTGTAGCGCGCTCACACACTTTCATATGGCTGCTGCTGCTGCTACTGCGGCTGCTGTGACAACCTGACAGGGCTGTACGACAATCTGACACCGGAAAAAAAGGGGTGAAGAAAGCAGCTGCTACACACAGCAGCCAGAAAATGATGAAGGGAGAATGGGAGGCGCTTGCTTTTCCGAATGCCGAAAGGCGGTTGATTCTGTTGTAAATCGGTTGTTCGTTTGGGGGTATCATGTCGACAGGCACTTACTTATTGATATACAGTTACTGTAGAAGTGCTGCGGCAGGTATACGGTTGATAGTCAAGGGGTCTGTCTATGATCTACATAGTGTTGGGGCTCGTTGGCGTCTTAGTCGATGGGTCCAGGGCGTCTCCCCTTCGATCCGTACGCGGTCCTGCGTTATCTGCAGTATCAAAGGAGACCAACTTTTAACATCGAACAACTTTTAACAACAATACATTGAACAGCTTTTAATATTGGTATATGCTCGCTTTTGTGGTCGGCGATTTCGGCACATAGATGTAAATGTATGTATGTAATAATATTGTTCAGGAAGACGGTGTAGGTGTTGCTGCTGATGTTGTTCCTGATGCTGCTGTGGCGGCGGAGGCGGCGCAGCAGCAGCAGCAGCTATACCGCGGCAGCGCTACGACTGCGCTACGGCTGCCAGCGACACATCCCTCCTACAGCGGGCGCCTGGACGCAGAGGTCGCAACAGAGACATATGGGGACGGCGGGTACCATGAGGTATTTGGTGTACGGCATAGTGAGTTGCCGTACCACCGCATGACAAACAGCTACTGCAGTAGCAGCAGCAGCACGTACTCACGCACGTGTGGCGCTGCAGCTGCAACATCATTACAGGCCGCCATTGGCAGCAGCAGGAAACCGATAGCGGTGCGAAAAAACATTAGGTAAGGATCTCTGTGTTTACATTCCCACAAGTACTTGCATATTTTATATCTGTCAGGCTGTACGTGTGTAACAGTCAATGTAGCGCACGGACGGCGACGAAAGAACATTTAGGATAGGGGAGGGGGGCAAATGGAGGACGACGAGGAGGAGGAGCAGGAGGACAGATCTAGTTTCTTAAATTAGCGAGTGGATAGATCTTCGGAGGGTTCAAGTCACCAAGGGTCTGCCTCCCCCACCCCACACCCACTTACAGGCCGAACGAACACTAGGAAGGACCTGGCCAACATGTCGATGGGAAAAAACACGGCCAAGAACCCTCTGGACCTGGAGTACGACATTGTACAGCCTTCAACTTGAGGCTGTACAATACACAAAACAGGGAGACCCATTCCACCAAAAAATACAACAGCGGTAAAACGCTGCGAGCATCACGCATACTACTAATTTCGCAAGGACGGATTTCCGTAATGTATCTCTGTACGGCAATCCATTAAGTATAATTGAGATTACTGTCCATTGCATTTATGCCGCCAACCAAGCCATGCATTCCTCATTCGAGAGCAGACGCAGCGCAGCAATCCTATGCCATCTCCAGCTGATATACAATACACACACATACATACACACATGCATACACACATATATACACACATGCATACACACATACATACACACACGCATACACACATGCATACATGATCAGTATGATGTCCCTTCAAGGGAAGGCAAGCTTGGAAGGCGAGGAGGTTGGTCACCGAGGATCCAGTTTCCCCTTCCCATCCATTCCCCCCGTTTCTCACAATCATGCAGCCGGTTAATCACCGGGCTTCTTTATCGCCCTATCCCGGAATCCATAACATGCACCATGGCAAGGAACAGCCTTGGCGTTGCTCAGGTTGCTGGATCGCTGGATGGGAGAAGAGCGGCGTTCCACCTTCCCTAGCACTGCCCTAATCTGCCGTACACGTCGTTGTCGCACACGCGTCGACGCACGACACACGCAAGATTTGAAAACAATAGCGACGGTTTGTCGCTATTGTTTCAATTTAGTAGCTTTGCTGCTAAGTTCCAATTTAGTAGCTGCTGCTGTATCGTACCTGTGTACCATCACTGCCACCACTACCATATCATCATGACCATTATCATCATCATCATCATAAAATTGAAGAGTTCTTAAAATTGTTCCTAACGCAGCACGACCCCGAAAGGAATCGCAGAAACGTCGTCGTGGCGCAGCAGCGTGTAGCGCCGCTCTGTGCCCCCTGCCACATACGGTGGTGCCTCTTAGCCACGGCCACCAAGCCACGCCTGCGAGACCCCTCTCCCGGGCAGAAACACACGAGTAGAAACACACAGCAGGCCGCTATCTATATACATAAGACGCATCATACATGGCGCTAGATAGAACACGCGCGCGCAATCACCGTCATATATATTAGATATACGCAGACAGACTGTCCAAAATGTTGGATGTACATCATGCTGGTGATGGTTAACCGATGTACGACAAGGATGTACGACACGAACCATCATTAAATGTTTCGATAATGCCAGGACCGGGTTAATTATCTATCAACGACACCTTAGACGGATATATTTTATTAACCAGAAGCAGCTGCAGCCATGCAGCTCTAAGGATGAGACACTATGACGCGTCATCAAAATATACTTAGGGTTTGTTTCCCTGCAGCAAAGAAGATGCAAGAGGTGCAACACGCAGCCGCGGGTGTAGGCTTCATAAATTGATGTATGAAGCCTAGGCCCCCTAGGCGCCCCTACTAGACGCCCCTGCTCCGATGCTCCGAACATCCAACAGGAACATCTACAGCGTACGGCACCTACAGCTTCAGCATGCAGTTCCCCAGCAAGCTGATGTCAAGTCGCAAGCATGCAAGACAAGACGAGCGCATGCACGAGCGCATGCACACACACACACACGCGCGCGCGTTCCAATCCTAAGAAATCTACCCGATGTTGGAGGCGGCGGAGAGGACGGGGAAAAAGGTTTTTTGCCCGGCCGAACTTACAACGAACGATTTAGCCGGTGACGGCCAGTGCTGCTGCATGTATAGAATGCAAACGCTCTTTGCGTGCGGACCAACGAAGCTATGCTCGGCTGCGTTATATAACTTTTTTTATGTTATGTTATGTCGAGCTATGGGGCCATATTCGTATTTCCAAACAAGTGCAAGGTGCGATAGAAAATGATAAGTTTCGTTTCCACAGGCGGATGGACAGACAGACAGACAGACAGACAGACAGGCAAGCAGACAGATCGATGGATTGATCTGAATGTGTCCTAAGGTTGCGCTGACCTGTACGAGGCATGTGGAGAAGTGCTACTAGCAGCGTGGTGGTGGTGTCGGTGGTGTCGGTGGTGGGGTTGGTGGTGGTGATGGTGGTGGTGGTGGTGTTGCGCGGGCTCGGGGGCGTGAGGACGGGGCCCCCTCAAATAACGGGGGCTCATGGCCCCGTCTGCCACGGTGTCGCACAAAATCAATGCAGCCTCTCGGTGCTCTCAAGCATTTGATAGCGTAAATTTCCATCCACTTATCCATCTGGCTCATTCGTGTATCCGTAATCACCAAACCATTCGCCCGAAGAATGATCACCTTCTTTTTCAGATATTGAACATATTGAACATATTCCTGTAACCGGTCTCAAATTCCCTATTTTGTAGATCTTATCTTGTGATATAAGTCTCACATCCCGCGCTTATCCACAGTCCAATACGTAGATGACCTCCTTATCAACATGTGGCCGTTGGAAGATCCGATGCCACTCCGAACCGAACTGTAAACAAATTGCACGGATCGTATTTGCTCTTGACGCCCACTAGACGGTTGTAGTCGTTGAAGAAACGAGACTTCCAGTCATTCAGGGTGTTGAATCTGTTGCCCCAGGTCGTATACTCGTTATTGTAAGAAGAGCTACCGAAGGCATACAACGTCGGTAGGTAGGCCGAATTGATGTAGTCCATTCGCGGCTCGTCCTCGGCAGGGTCAAACCATTTGTCAGCAAACAGAACTTCGTACATCGCGCCTCGCATTCCCGCAGGCACTGACCCAGTACTGCTGGCTTGAACTGCGCCGCCAAACATAAACCAAAGCCACATGGATGGCTGAGACTCGCCGATAATACGGGAAGCATTATTCAGGATGTCCTGTCTAGGCGCTACGAATGTGTTCGCGATGAATGTACGTGACCAGATCTCCGCGCTGGCTGGCTGCGTCTCGCGCACCATCTCCAGAATGCTTGAGTAATTGGTAATCGGCGTAACACTGGTACGGTATGGCGAGTTGAGCATGGGTTGCAGCGAATTGAAGGCGCCAACATAATCCTCCCCGGCATAGAAGAACCGGATGTGGACAGAATTGCCGCTGACGAGGATAGTTCCGGAGAGCTCGTTGGGCAGGCTGTTGAACCAACGCACGTTGAATATGTAATCCGAGAACAAATTGGGATACGTCGCGCCACCCAGCGCGGGGTTGATTAGGTCCAATTGGACTTCGAGCTGCAGGATTTGACGAGGAGCCGGGAAGGTTCGAGCTGTGAAGGAGATGGCGACGCCGAAGCTGTTCTGGCCGGCGCCGAGGTACGCATGGAAGAGGTCGGCGTAGCGGGTGCGACTGAGCGTGAGGATGGTGCCGTTGTAGAGCATGAATCTAATTTGAAGAATGTTGTCGATACCGAGGCCGCGCAGACGGCTCAGCGGGCCATAGCAGCCTCCTGCAAGGCAACCTGCTGGGCAAATGGATGTCGACAGACCGCCGACAAAGACGCGGTTCACGTCAGCCACAACGGCATAAACCATTTCCTGTGTGGCACCTGCACCAAAGGTGACGGTCTCGTCGTCCGGGTTGTATTCCACATAGTTAAATTTTTCCATCCTAATCATCATCACTCCGCGGCCGTTGCTCCGGCCATTGTAGTCCTGTCCAGAGCACCTGGTAACCACACGAATTTTGTAGTTGTATGCGAACTGCAAAGAAGAGCTCAGGTCGTTTTCCGACACCGGCGCAACGATGATGCCGGGGAAGTTGGTTTTCAAGGCATTCGCCGTTGCGGCAGCACTGAGAAACTTGTCAGGAGTCCTGTCCCATTGGTAAACATTTGTGGCGCCGGACAGCCTGGAAATCCATGTGCTGAGTGCCGCCCTGTCTGGCCAGCAAGTGCCGCTGTTTGGTTGGCAGAAAGCTCCATGCCCTGTGCCCGCTAGCATTGTTATACTGGCTGCAATTACGAGAATGGCCAGAGGGCCATGCTGGGGCGAGACCTGCGGCGCCACCATTTTCCGTCACGCTTGTTGTGGCCAACGGATGGCGAAATCGAAAGCCTCAGTCTCTGGTTTCGTATACAGGCGTAGCCGTTTAAAAGTATGTGGTCGGATAATTCCTTAAAGAGGTTCAATGAAGGCTCTGCTGAAACGACAGAGGTTTCGAGCATCGTACAGTTACACTTCGCACGGTATGCCACAAAATTTTCTATTTTACTTTTCTTGCCATTTCGTTATAGATTATTATGGACACTTGCATTATATGGCACAGAATATCGAAGACGAATCGACTCCACCAAATTGACAAGCGTTTGCCATGCATTCGCAGTCCAGATCTAATGCCCTACCTCCTACCAGCTTGGCGAGTGGAATTTGTAAGAAGGAACCCAACCGAAGTTGCCATTTGAGATGCTCGTCTGCCGCCCGCCAACAGCATTACAAAGGCTCCTAGCTTAAATATACACAAGCTAAACAATTATTTAGGCTCTATTTCGTTATTTAGGATTAATCATGAAAGGTTTGCCGCGAGCGGAACGCTTGCGAGTACCGTGGTGTTGAAGCATCCGCAACCAGAGGGTAACGTTACAAACAACAAATTGATATGCAAAATCCATTAAAGTTTGTGAATGAGTTTGTATGTGGATAGCTATTGGGGACGAATGGAGACTAACATCAGGATATTGCGACACCAACGGTCCACTCGAAATGACCGGCTAGCCACGGGAGAGAGTTGCATCTGGCTGTAGAGAGACCAATACAGGTTATAGGAATACCAGGACCAGTACATAATATATTCAGGATTAGGAATCTCGCGCGCATGGAATAGATTCGTCCAACGGCTCCCGCTGGATAAGACGACGAAAATTGGGGAGGCAGGAAGGCAATGGCCGTCAAGGGATACGCATTTGGAAGTAGAAAGCTAGGTATTAGTGGCCGTTTGGTCTGATTTTGAAGATGTGGAAAGGGTGAGGGGGTTGAGGCGAAGCCCTAGCTACAATGCTGTCTTGCACACCACGGAGGATCCCGTCTTGAACACCACGGAGGCCACCGGAATCCTAGGATCCCGGGGGGTTCACCACACAGAGGGGTGTGACTGCGCCAAGTATAATCAATGTAGAATATTCACAATTATAATGTAGAAATGGGTATGCTGGCATATGTGTGCATGGGATGTTGACAACACAAAAGCGACGTTCCATCCGTTGGCAAATGCCGTACCGCTGACCTACAACCGCGGAACCTCGAATACATAACGAAGGTTGTTGGCATCGGTATATGCATTATCAGGCTGGCTTCGATCTGCAGATTGGCATCTAATTTGAAAATATCTGTGCCCAAGCTTCTACCAGTCTTCAACGTAGCTTCGGGTAGAGGTTTATGCAGAAGTTACTAGTCACTTTGTTTGTCGCAAAGATCAAGCTTGTTGCGTTGGCTTTTTTGAACCATGGATAGCTCTCGTGGACGTTATTTTAAACCCACTCGACAGTGCCGGCTTTGTCGCTTTGCGCTGATCTTTTGCATTGCTGGAGCTCTGCGATCAGCGGATGCAGCCACAGGCTTCTGCATTTCGGCTCCAGGCTCCTGCTGGCCGTCGGCCGCACGTATTCGCGCTTGGATTTCGACGCTAAGCAATAGCACAACGGTTTACACGCCTGACGCAGAACCGAACATTTTCCTTAGCGAAGCAACAGCGATGAACTTCCTGAAAAGCGACTTCCCCGGGCTCATCGTGGTTCCGGGGTCGGAGGCGGACTTGCGTTCCGCCTTGTACTTTGCGTCCAAGACCCGCATTCGCGTTGTTGTGCGGTGCTCTGGCCATGACTTTAACGGCAGGAGCTCCGGTCGCGGCGTGATGCTCATTAAGACAGAACGCCTCAATTGGACGTCCTACGATGCCTCATCACAGACGATTTCCTTTGGCGCCGGTGCCAACCATGAAATCGTTTACACGGCCTTGGTACCGCACAACCGCATGTACGTTGGCGGCCAGTCGAAAACGGTCTGCCCGGCCGGCTGCCTCGCCGGCGGATGCCATGGCCTGCTCTCCCGACAGTACGGTCTTGGCATCGACAGCATTTTGGAAATTCGCTTCGCCCTCTTCAACGGCACCATCATCACGCTCAACCGCACCCGTTATGCCGACCTCTTTAACGCTTATCTCGGCGCCGGCCAGAACAGCTTTGGCATTGCCGTTTCCTTCAAGGCCCAGACCTACCCCGCGCCCCCAGTAATTATCATGCTTGATGCGGAGTTTGTCATAAACAGCCCTTTCGTCACCTCTGGCAATTTGCTGACCAACTTCTTCCTCAATACTACATGGTTTAACGAGATGCCGCGCCAACTCTCTGGTACTATCAACCTGGACTCTGGACGCGCCCGCGTCAAGTTCGTTTATACTGGTACTGACTATGACGACCTGAGCGCGAAGCTGGCGCCGCTGCTGGCCTCACCATTCCGAAGTGCCGTGGCGGAGCCTCAGTTCTTCAGCAATCTTGCTGAGATGGCTTTGAATATGTACCCAGCAGAGACTGAAATTTGGGGTCGCAAGTACATCACCAGTGGCTTCCTTCCGCCTGATCAGGACACTCTAGATAGCGTCGCGTCGGTTATTGCAACGACCAATCCGTACATGTGGCTGTGGTTCGTGTTTGGAGGGGCTGTCCCAGAAAAGGCGGGAATTGGCTCGGTGCCGGACGGCATGCGGTACGCGATGTACGAGGTACGGCATGAGGAGGAGGGGATGGCTGAGGTTTCGGAAGCGCAGGTAGTGCTGGACACACAGCCCCATTGCATCTTTTTCGTTTTATAAAGGGGACCCATGCAGCAGCTGGGTGGGCGTTTTTCCTTACGTTCCTTTTCATCTTGATGCCAATTTCCTTATCCCGTCCTCATTTTTTCCTTCTTCATTCCGAAAAACGCACGTGTTGGCCGTAAACCAAGTAGTATGCATGTCGTACACCCCACACCCATTTACTAAAAGAAACTTCCACGCAGATACGCACCAGACATGCATTTCAGGAACAATGTATGTATGTATGTATTTCTGTATGTATGTGTGTGTACGTACATATATCTGCTATCGGCATCGGCCTGTTTCCGCGTCCCTAAGATGGGCCCCCTCGCCGCTGTTGCCGCGCCGCTCCTACAACTCGAAATATTTCTTTAGAGCAAAATCGAGGCATGGTGCTTTCAATTATCCCCCTTGTGTATGTACCTAAACTCACATATACATACATACATACACACACGTACACATAGTTGTCTATCTGTTCATCGCAGGTTTTGTTTGGCACACATTGGTTCAATCCAAATGACGATCGGTTACGAGTGGAGAGCTTGGAGCCGTATTTGCCCTTGCTGTACGGCATCTCTCCGACGTCGTACAGCAACGAGTTTACGTCATGGGGTTCGTACAATGACATTCAGGACTGGAAGACCCGGTTCTTCTCGAATTACAGCAATTTATTGGCAGTGAAGAAGAAGTACGACCCGTGCAATCTGATTACGGCCACTTATGCGGTTGGATCGGACGAGCCTGTCGCGATCTGCTCGTGCGCACCCAAGTCCGCTTGAGGCTAGGAGGTTATTGTATTGATCAGCATTTTCATCAGAACAAGCTGGAGCTTGGTCATATCTCCTTAATTTCATTTCTCTTTATTGCGAAGCTAAAATTGGGAGTTTGTCAACCTATTATGTTTAGTTCACATTTCCTGTGCAGTTTACATGAATTCACACCGTGTGGTGTGTTGTGATGTGCATATTGGGGGTTTCACCCCTGGCGGATTGGCACACATCACTAATAGCGATAAGGATGTTGGGGGGGAGGTAGATGGCGGGCGGGTGTGTGTGGGGGAAGAGAACGATATCGACGCGCGTGCACTGAACCATCACCGGGAAAGCTAGGCACGGCCAGGCTATAGAGGTGCGGCACACACACATACATACACGCGGGTGAAGCTCTTCACCCCCTTCTACTTCACACAATCATATATACCTGTGGGTTGTGGTCCTGCATGCCGATGGGGGCTGTTGAGGGTGTGCACAGCCCTTAGGTTATCAGCGTGTTTCAAGTGGGCCCTGTGTGTATTGGTGCCGTCATAATCTGAGACGATGTGCCTGGCTTGGGCTTTCGGCGCCACATCCAAAAGCCAGAACATTAGAACATCAGAGGCCCGACGGCTCTGAGTCGCTCTGCTGCCTCGATGATGATGATGATGGCCATCGCGCATCTGTCCCCGTTGCGTTTAGCACTCAATCATGTGAAAATTCTCCGTGCACTCCAATCGTAATTTAATGATATAGGTTTGCTGCTGAGAACTTCCAAGCAGCTTTAGAAGGACTGATGGATTGTTGGATCTACTATGGAGTGCGACGCTTCTGCGTACGACACGCACTTAATACATACCTAGCCTGACGACTTGAATGGGGATGTCGGTTGGTCGGTTGGTTGTGATCCGCTGAACTCCGCAGCCGAAGAGCGAACAAGTAACGCGGCCTCGAGAAATATGTGTTGGAAGCGAAACTACGATGTTCGGGGAGAGCTGTTTTTTGATGTGCTGGAGATTCGACCGACCTGTCTAACGTTTGGTACTTATGCCCGCATTCATGTACTCAGGAAAGGTGAGCCCCGTACTATGGCTTGGTCTGGTTGTATCTTTTTTATGAATTGAGCGTTTGCAGTCGCGCGCACTTTGCTTGCGTGCAACCGTGCGTGCCTTCTTCGAGATGAAAGGACCTGAGTCGTGCAGAGAGCTTAGCTAAAGCGCACAGCGCGTACCTGCAGGCTTTGTGTGACTGTGGAGCGGTTGTAGATGAACTGCATGTTTTTAATGAATGGCCAGCTTACAAAAGCATACTGGCTAAGTACGATGGTGACCTAGTCTTTGAGGGGCGCACCATTATGACTGAGGCGTCACCCCTGGCATGGGCCAGGTACCTCTCGGAAATCTGTGAGGCCAGGCTCGTTGCGCTGAGGCGCTTCGCCCTGAAGCGAACGAGGGATGATGATGATAGTGCGCCTCCCTGGTCAATACCCGCATCATTACCAATACAACGTCCATGACCCCCCCCCGCGTTTACGGACACACCCGCACTTGCGTGCGGAACTTGTAACTTGCTAAAGCTCTCGCCACACCACGATCACAGCTACTTAGGGTTTATTTAGAATAGTTAATGTCGTGAGATCCAACATAACATGGACAATCACAAATATGCTCTTTTGCCGGTTCGTTGTTTGGTTGGTTGGCTGCATGTATGCGACGTTTAGTTTACGTCAGCCGAGCGCTGTCGGACCACGCAGTCGTCATCATAGCCAAGTGTGCGAAAAGCGGTGTACACTCCCCATCCCTCGGTTTTAACTGTAACTGGTGATGTGATAACCTTGCATCAAGTCATGTGAGCTGAAATCCTTCACACCTCTCAAACCTAAGCCATGGAATGCGGTTTTTACCTAAACTTGGACAGCGCTCCACAAACACGACGGATGGCACCCAATGCGTTTGCCTATCGGTTTTGGAGACCTTGGCCCTAGCCTTCCTTCGCTAGCCCCTGCCAGTGGTCAAGGGACGACGAGCCCCGCCAATCCAGGGAGCGTCAACCTGTCACCGCCTCTCCGCCACAAGCCGTCACTGGCGGTCCATACTGTTATGATTACAATTCCCGCTGCTTTGGCTGAGGCTTCCTGCTGCTGTGTATGTGTCACTGGTGCTACAGCCCTGCCAATCTCGGCAAAACCAGTTTCAACAGTCCGTCGGGGTTATCCACATGGAGCCAGTGACCCGCACGGTCTAGCACGTGGTGCTGGAAACTGCCACGAAGGCATGAAGCCGCGGCCGCAGTAGCAGTAGCAGCCGGGGCTGCAGCGGCTGCAGCGGCTGCCACTGCAGATACTCCCGCCACCTGGGAATGGGCAGTAGTGGCAGTAGTGGCAGCGGCTGCTACTGCCTGGCTCAATCGCCGCTGCATCGCTTCGGGCCAACGGTCGGAGCGTGCGCCTTGAACGAGGTGTACGGCCGTGCCATGCGGTGGATTCTCCAGCACCTGCCAAAACTCCGTGGTCCTGAAGGCATGCTCACGCACACACGCACGCACGCACGCACACGTATAGCACATGTTTATCCGTCTGTTTGTATTGTTAAACGACGTGTCTGCGTGCTTTAAGTTAAGAAATTTAAGCAATTTAAGCAAAGAAGAAGGAGAAGATCATCTAACGATAAAAGGCTCAATGACCAGACCGTGCTGTGCCTGGATCTGCAAGGTTTTGTGGGCGCGCTGCTACTAACACTACTAATACTACTAATACCTCTTATACCTCCGCTCCTGAAAACAGCTCCCCTTCCTTCAGCACCCTCACTTTAGGTCCCCTCACGTCTCCCGCGACCTCCCGCCAATCTTAAATCACCCTTAAGACTTAAATTATGCGCGCAACAACTTCCTGGTTGAGAAGACGGCGCGTGAACGATATCCGCAAGTAAGAAAGAAAACAAAAGGAAGCGGCTCGCGCAATTATGCGTAATGTGAGAGACGAAGATGCAAACATGCATACATACACACACATACATACATACATACGAGCAATTATCCAGAGTTATACCTGTATGACATGTACATTGCGCCGGCGCACTGGATATCGAATGACCAAGTGAAAGGCCCGTCCCTGCTGCTGCTGCTGCTACTGCTACTGCTACTGCTGCTGCTCTCTCCGTGTGGGGCTACTGCTACTGCTGCTGCTGCTGCTGGCGACCCCCTGTCGTGATGCTGTTGTTGTTGTTGTTGTTGTTGTTGCCGGTCTCTTGCTCCATGATGATGTTTGTCATGTTGGTTGGTTGTCCCCACCGTCGTATGCCAAGGTGCAGCAGCAGCAGCTGCAGCCGCCGCCCCCCGCAGCGGCACCAGGTTGCTCGCCAGCCATTGTGACAGCGCGTCGCTGAGGCCTCGCTCCCGCAGGTAGCGAAGCAGCCAGGTCCTGGCAGGTATGGGCAACGGTACAGACTGGGAGCGGAGTGCAGCAGCAGCAGCAGCAGCAGCAGCAGCAGCAGCAGCAGCATCACGTCGTGAGGTAAAGGGCGGGACAGAAAGAGGGAGGGAGCGCGGGAAGTGCGTGTGAGCTGGAAATTGGCAATCAATCGACCGCCGCCGATGTATCATGAGAGTGCTCACTCACGTGCACGGTGTTCAGCACCTTGGAGATGCCCGTGCCGGCGTCAAGATCCGCCGGCACCAGACCTGGCTGGGAGTCGAGTATCCACAGCTGTCGCGGCAAGGCGCACCATTCGCCTGTCGCCGCCGTCGCCGCCGCTATGGCTGCCGCCGCTGTCCCCTGCGGGGCGCCGGCCGTTGCCGCCGCAAGTGCTGCCGCCCTTGCTGCTGACGGCGCATGCGGCGATGCCGGCGCCGTCGGCGCCGCGGCAGCGGCATCAGCTGCGCTGCGTGCAGCCGCGGCTGCTGCTGCTGCTGCTGCTTGGTGTACCAGCGCCAGCGCCACCTTCCCCCCCAGGGAATGCCCCAGTACTGCCCCTGGCGCATGAGATCTGTCCAGGGGGAGTTGGGGGGGAAGTATTTGGGATGGTGGAGAAATCCCGGAAAGAAAGGGACCTAAGATGCCTCTTGAAACACATACATACATACATACATACATACATACATACATACATACATACATACATACATACATACATACATACATACATACATACATACATACATACATACATACATACATACATGCATACATACATACATACATACACACATACATACATACATACACGCAGGGGAAGATACCATGCACGATGCTCTCTACATCAGACACCACACACAACCTCCGCCACCTTGATCGGAGTTGCAGTCTATTTCGAGACCAATTACTAATACACAATAAGCCTGATGAAAAGCCGCAAATAAATTCTGCCCGCAATAAACAACCCGGGGCTACCTGAAAGCTTATCTCGTTTATATCCCCAAACTGTTCCGGAGCAGCTAGGGCCCCTTCACACCCAACCCCTCCCCACACACGCACATTCTCACAACAAATCCCTCCTGAATACCAGCATTACACACCAGCATTACACACCAGCACTACACAACAACAACGTTGCGGCAACCATGCTTCCCCTCCTTAGGGTAATCGATCCTGCGCCGCCCATCTCGGCCGTTAATACGTTCTGCGTTCCCCACCCACCCCTAAAACCACATATTACTCATCACTGGCCCCGGAGCTCGCTCACGCGCTCACGCCTTACCCCAGCAGATGTCGTACAAGCCGGGACACGTCCTCCGCGGCGGACAGCATGTTGTTGGGAGGGTGCAGACCGGGTCTGCGGGGGAAGGCCGTTGGCGGTTGACAGTTGGCGTTCCGGAAATTACGGGTAATTACTTGGCCGGGTGGAAAGATGTGTCGCGTCGTGCACACGTGTGGGTCCCGGCCGTGAAACAACCCGCCGGGAAAGTGCCGCCCAGCAGGCTGCTTGTAAGCAACATAAAACATTTGGAGGCAGTAAAAAAAGCATCGAAGGCCTCCGAGAAGGAATCATTGGACCTCTCGAGCGCCGTTTGCTCCGTAAAACAACCCAGCCATACGCCAGCTCCAGCATCAGGACCAGGAACGAAGCCCCAAAATGATATTCCTGTCTCCACCGCAACCACCACCACCACCGAAACCACCACCACCGTCAGAGACTCCCCGAGCAATATGATGAAAGGGATGCTTTCTCTCTGTGGAATATTTTCCGTTCGAGTTTTATGAACATTCCTCCTTTTGTGATTTTGTTGTCGCCGCAGCTGCACACAACCCACCCG
The DNA here is from genome assembly GCF_000143455.1 of Volvox carteri f. nagariensis. Classification (NCBI taxonomy): domain Eukaryota; kingdom Viridiplantae; phylum Chlorophyta; class Chlorophyceae; order Chlamydomonadales; family Volvocaceae; genus Volvox; species Volvox carteri. The sequence goes on along the minus strand of NW_003307545.1, from coordinate 3,364,376 downwards.
CCCTGTCAACTCTTTTCCCCCCCTTCAACACACACACACACACACGCGCGCGCATATTCCCTCTTTACCGTTGTGCACTTCCGCCATGGCAGCGCATGTCCAGCAGCAATGCCCGCCAAGGCCCTCCCTCGGGTGGGTGGCTGGCGGCAGCAGCCTCTACCAGACGTCGGCTCCAACTTCGCCAGTTGCGACCGCAGCCCAATAGGCCGTGGAGCACTAGCAGGGTCCTACTGGGGCAGGCAACCTGGGAGGATAAGACGAGAAGAAGAGGGGTGGGAAGGCGTGGAGAGGTTTTTGGGTGGGAGCGATGGGGTTTGGGATGTGGATTGCGGAGGTAGAGGTGTTCGAGGGGGATGCGTGCTGGGGCCGTGCGGAGGGGGGTGGGATGCGGGATTGGCAGGATTGGCCAGGAGATAGATGTAATGAAATGTTGCTGATAATTTTGGATTTCGTTCTGTGCGGTGGTCGCAAACGGTTTGTTCCCTGGCGTGGTGAGGACATTGCTCACCGGGTGCTCGGGCGTGGGTGACCCAGCTGAGACTTCTTCGTATGATAGCAAAGATATGCTGCGGGTATGTCGGAGTTGATTAAAGGATGAAATCGGTATCAGGCTGGATTGACCGAACCCCGCAATGAATGTCGCTGGAGCGAGATGCCCCAAGCTTGCACAGCGCGCCAGCGTCATTTTAACGACAGCTCTCTACTGTAATATTAAAAGATGGTCAAAATGAATAATTCTTTAAGTAGGCTGGCGTGCGCACAAGCACGGTGTGCGTTGAAATCTTTGCTTCACTTAAAATCTTTTGGGACATGGAGGTGGAAGAAACTCGCAGCTACTCGTTACATTTGTGATTTTTAATGTTTAGTTTATGCATTTTCATGGTATACACATACGAGGTTGAATTATCGTTGGAGACAAACCGCTAACCAACCAAACGTCACCTTCTCCCGGGCCTGCGGGTAAAAAACCTCGCCCAGCCAAGGCCGAGATGCGCGCCGTGGCAAAAGAGCACAACACTTGAGTCAGATCTGGCAACGCAAACGATTGTGTACGACATGTAAATGTCCACCGCTTAGGTTTACTGAGGTTCCTTTCCGCGGTCGTCAGCCTCCAACAAGGGACTGAATCCTTAAGAGGGATGCATTAGGATGGCGCGTGGCAGTACGTGTACGCAGTGACTCCATTCCAGCGAGTCTGGTATGGAGCACACTGGCACGCGCCAAGACAGCAGCTACATGGCCATCTCCTCCAAGATTTAACGAATGGAACATGTTTCTAGTTTTCTCAACCAGACATCCATTCATCGGGACGCGGGCTCGTGCTTATGTGCTCGAAAGCAAAATTCTGAGGGGAGAACGCCTTGCCCAGAGCAAGGGAGAGTGTGGACTACAGCACCGCAGCGATGCTTGCTGCTCGCTGGAGTGCCATGGCTCCAAAGCAATGAATGCGGGCACCGGGTCGGCTATACCCATGGGTCGCTTGCGCGAACTGCTCAACATGTTCAGCTCCGGTGCCTGTCCTTGCTTGTCCGTGCTACCTGCGGAAGCTGGAAGGATGTCATATGGTCAATTTGTAAAGTAAGCGCAGCCTCGTGCTGGAATCAGCACTCGGTGGTCTTAGTACATTTGTGCTCCTAACTCCTTGGCGTAAAAGGACCATAAGGCAGCGGTCTTGGCCCACAACACTTTGGGAATGGCACGTTATGGGGTTGAAGGCATATCTACATAGAGCATTTCCCTGCTTACAAATGCTAAACATGACCGACTATGGACGTCGTTCGCGACTGAAAGCGAATAAGTAGGTCACTCCGTTCCCTTGACCTCGAGCGACGAGCAATTAACTCTAACTTTCCAGGTTCGTAACAGGTATTGCATGAAGAATAAGCCGCTATGTGGGGATTTGGCCACACAGTACGGTAAAACAGTTGGCCAGCCAAAAATAGGCACCAACTTATTGTGTTGACGAAGTGAGGCACTGGATTTTGCAGATTGTTATTAAGCTGTTGTTCGTTCTGCACACTTTCGCGAACCCACTCCTCGATCGGATTCAAACTTTTTCCTTCGGCCCATTCTTTTGGCACACTGCGTTGACTGACTATGCTTTGCCTTTACCAGTAAAGTCTCTTTCAAAGTGAAACCTTGTGACTTCGGTCTCGCGGAGTCGTCGGAGTGCACACGGCGGAACAAGGCGCGTTGCCGGCGCAGCTAACCGCCGTATGCGATACCGGCAACTATGTGGAACAATCGGGCACAAGGAAGGCTGGATGTGTCGGAGCCAGGTCAGTCTTCGGCGCGGGCAAATCGTTGGACGTTTTTTGTGCCAACTCTCTGCTCCACTGCAGGGACCAGCGGTCGTTCTCAGGAGCGTATGATTGACCAGCTTCCATCCAACTATCCTTGTGCCAAGCTCAAACTTGACCAGTTCTTTTTACAATGGCTGTCAGAGCACCAGGACCTGGTAAGGACGGCTGGGACCTTGCTTGTGCGGGCTGGGGCACGCATGGTATGACGCATGGTTGCTGATGCATGGACGCTGTGCAGGTCTCGGCCCTTGTCGACGACATCCAGGCTGGGCGGCCCATACACGCCCCCAGCCAGCCTGTCGGGCCCTCGCCACTCTCCCCTTCAACCGCGCACATGATATTCGCTTCCACGGTGAGTTCCGGGGCCCTGCTTCCTGCCGTTGCCAGTCCTGTTGCACGCTCCCTCCTGGATTGCCTAGGGGCCCAACCTCGGCACGACCAGCGACGCTGGATGGGGCTATGCAAGGAGTGACAATCCTGCTCTACCTTGCCGCGCCTTTCGCCCGCTTACTTTTCCTTCACACCTGTTTTTTCACTATGGCCCGCCCCTGCAGCCGCCGTTGTCACCCTCCAAAACACGGTCACCTAGCACACCTCTGTCACCGGCACGGAGATCCATGTCCGCGCTAGGAGGCAGCCAAAAGCGGGTGGGTGCGCACACGGGCAAGGCGGGCGTGAAGGGAAGCCGGACTGACTAGCCGTGGGGTGAACCATGTTGGCTTCAAGGGACTCAGACTCAGGACGTCTAAAATTTGAGTACACGGATAACTTGGTTCTCCTCCTATACAAAGCGCGACGAGGCTGCTGATCTGGGGTATCGTTCTGGGGTATGGGGGCTTTCAATGAACAGATGGTGGCATGGATGTTTGGCGGTTCGGAGGGAGTGGCGGAGAGCAGGGAAAGGTGGGGATGGCATCTCTTAAAAACTCTTTTGTGGCGCGGTGCGGCCTGGGATGGGGGATGCTCATGTGGGGCAGTGAGGCTATGCAGTCGGGAGCTGCTGGGGTCCGGCGTGGCTATATCGCCTTGCGGTAGGGCCATTTTTACCTGCGGCCCGGACCACCATGGGCTTAGGCAAATCAGGTATGTTGATGCGACCTGGAAGCCGGGGGATCCAGGGAGGGGACCACGAAACCCAGGTATTACAGATTGTTGTGGCCGGAGGGGTCGCATGGCGGGCATTGCGGTGCTGGGCTTGGGAAGGATCACATGCGACATGGTGTCATCACGTCTATCGACGGTGTGGGCTTTGGTAGGCTAATAACAACATATGTATATCCCAAAGCGAAGCGAAGGGCCCGACAAGGCGTTACAGGCAAAGAGGAGGTCCTCGGGAACGGAACGGTGCTCCGTCGCGATGCCCCCACCCAACCGTGTGTGTCTGTGTGTGTGCGTTAAAGCGAAGAGCACGTTTAGTGCATTGGGTTGGGTTTGTTCCCGCTTTCTCAGGGGGGACGAGAAGTGCTTTAGTTAAGAGCGCAGTAGGGCTGTACCTTAGGGATGGAGGGCCGCTGCCAGGGTCACTACTGGGTCCAGGGGCGGGCAACATACGGACAGGATGGCAGCCTGGCATGTGGGCTTGAGGAGGGCCTCCCTGCACTTCTCCCCACCACCGTCCTAAACGACACAACGCGGAGAGCTTGTATGTAGCTTCACACAATCAATGTAGGAATCGTCCCCCCCCCTTGTTTCCTGTGCGGGTCCGCAGGGCCCTCTGGTGGCCATCCCCCAGTTTTACTTCCCTCAGCCGTCCGCCAAAGGGGGGTTGGGTCCGGGTGGTCTGGTGCTGGAGCCCGCGCTGAGAGACTTTGTGCAGCGAATTGACACGCACTACGAGACGTGTGGGGGACCGGGCGGGCTGCCGCAAAAGGTGTTTGTCAAGATGATGCAGGAGGTAGGTGGTGAGCAGCTTACTCTTAGGTAGTGGGGACCAGGCTGGGTGGTGACCAGCTGTGGGGAGTTGGGTAGGCTGGCGTCTATACATATGACAAGGTGGGCTCGGTGCAGCTGGGGTGATGGAGGCTGACTGGGTGGGTGGGTGGGTGGGTGGAGGAGCTGTGCGGGATGGGTGAGCGAGGACTGGGTAAACCTGTGGTGGTTTGGGGTTGGGCGCGTCGGAACATGGACGTGGTGCCTCAGAACGGCATCATCATCACGACCGCGGTCCAGAGCAGTATGGAGAAACACTGAGGCGGTTGAATGGGCTGCTGGGCCTGCTGGCAGCCGCCAGGGTGCGGTGCGGTGTGGGGACGGTGGTAGGCAGTGGGGTAGACGCGGCGGGGCTCCGTGGGTGTGGCTCCGTGTTCCCGCGGTTTGGGTGTGCATGCCGTGCCGTGCCCATCTCTGTGGATCTGGGTTCCTGTGAGGGATCTAGGGTCATTCGTCCTTTCCCTCTTACACACACACACACACACACACACACCGTTATTTTCCTCAACACCGTCTTTCTCACCTTTCCCCTTCCCTATCCCCCGACACCCCCAGGTATGCGAGCTGCCATCCATGATAGCATATACGCTGTTCAGAAGGCTGTGTGGCGCATCTTCATCGCCAGGAGCAGCAGCAGCAGGGGGAGGAGGAGGAGGGGGCGGAGGGGGAGGGCCGGGAGGAGGAGGGGCGGAGGGGGTAGTCGATGAGGAGAGTGGCTCGGTGCCCCGCGACAAGCTGGTCAAGTTCTGGACGGGGCGGGGACTGGTGACGGCGCCGCCAGCCAAGCGGGCGTTCGAGTGCCTGAGGCCGGACAGCCAGAATGTGAGTAGCGGCGGCATGCCAGTCAGCGAGGACGGGGCCATTCCGACCTCTGCGCTGCCCGATTGTCCCCAGCAATTCGAATCCGGATGTGACGCCTTTACAACAGAGGGTAGATTAAACAGGCGACATCTGAACGCTTCCGGTCCGGGGCTGGGTGCTCTGCTCTGCATGGGGTGCGGGCAGCTTACTGCTTTGTGAGAGTCTTACCCGGCACCTGAGTCCAGCGGGTGCACCGGATCTTCAAGGGCACAGCCTGGGCCCGCGCCGGTTTCCTTCCTGGACTTGTAAATAACGCGCCATGTACTTCCGCACATCTTCTGCGCACCTCGCCTCGCTGGCTGTGGGACTCGTGAGACACCTGCCTTGTCGCCTTTCTCCTCCCTCCCCCCTTCCCTGGTACACTCTTGCCCTGGCAGCAGCTTCACTCGTTTGTGGTTCGTCTTTCTCCCCCCCCCTTGCTTTCTCTCTGGTCGGCCCCTGTGGTCGCCCCCTCACCTCACCTAAACACCCCCCCAATCCGAAGTCTGAGCCGGTGTTTTTTTCCCACTCGTTCGCCCTCCCCCCCGCTTGCGTGTGCGTGTGCTTGTGCGTCTCAGCACTTGTTGTTTCAAGACTTGTGGCCGTTGCTGGAGTGTGTGCTGCGCTACCACCCGGGTCTTGAGTTCCTGGCCGAGACGCAGGAGTTCCAGCGCAAGTACGCGGAAACAGTCATCCACCGCATCTTCTACTCGCTAAACAAGTGGGTGCTGGGTGGATGGGGCATCCCCTGAATGGGTGGATAATAATAATAGTGATGTTGCATGGACGCGGGTGACCTGGGTTTGTGCGTGAGTGCGAGGAGACAGGGGGATATACGCGCTCGATTTCTTCCGTTTGCAAGAGGCTGCCGGGCGCGCAAGTTATCTAGGGAGGAAGGAAGGATAAAATTAATACGTAGGATAGGGGATTGGCTTTTGCGGGGGGGTTGTTGCTTCGGCGGTGTTTCCAAGTCGCATGTGGCGAGGGGAATCCCCTGTTCCTCTCTTCCTCCTTTCCAGCAGCTTCAACTTCAATCGTTTGTGGTTCGTCTTTCCCTCCTTGTATCTCTCTTCCGGATCCTTCGTTCGTTCATCATTGACTCCCGGCTTACCCTCTGCCTCTCTTTCCTGTGCCCGCCGTTCCCGCGCATGCCCCTTCCGCAGGAGCGGCAGCGGGCGGCTCACTTTCCAGGAGTTTCGGAGCGGCGACCTGATGGACGCGTTGTGTGCGCTGGACCGGGAGAATGACATCAACAAGGTGCGGGCGGAGGGGTAGTTTTTTTTAACGGGGACGCGAAGAGAGACACGGTGTAAATGACACGGGAGGACGAAGAGGACGATGAGGACGAAGGCGGAACAGCCGAAAATGGCCTGTGTGATAGCTTCGGAACCCACGAGGGCGGGAAGGGGGTTGAAAGACCTCAAACGGGAGGGGAAGGGGTCTCTCTCTGGAGCTTGGGAAAAAGTGTGTAAGGTTTGCTTGTGAATGTGAAATCCCCTGTACGTTTCCTCCTTGCGCTGGGCTGCGTACTAGGAAACCCCGCACAACACCCGACCCGCCATCCCACCCCAGCCCAGTCCCATGGTGGTTTGGGACGCTGGTTGTTGTTGACCCTTTGCGTTTATATGCACCATATGATGGTTCTTACCCCGTCAACAACTCTCCATCTCATTCTCCAACCCAACCCTCCATCCCAACCCCCGTTCAAATCCCCGTCCGCGCAGATCCTCAAGTTTTTTTCGTACGAGCACTTTTACGTCATCTACTGCAAGTTCTGGGAGCTGGACCAGGACCACGACTTCCTGCTGGACAAAAACGACCTAGCGCATTACTCCAATTGCGCGTTGTCGTACGTCATCGTGGAGCGAATCTTTGAAGAGGTTAGAGGCTGGGCAGGGCTGGGGGCCCCCGGGGGCCATTGCGGAGTTCCTCTCTCTCTTTCCTGCCTAAATCCCCAACTACAAGCCCATTTCTCAACTTCATGACCACTATTTCCTTACCACCACCATCACAACCGTCATCAACACTGCGTTGTTTGTCCATCCCAATCATCACACACACGCTCATACACACAACCATTCACACGCCCACCACCCGATCAATCCTCTAACGCGCCCCAGGCGCCGCGCAAGTTCAAGGCCAACACTCCCCCCGGCAAGATGTGCTACGAGGACTTCGTGTGGTTTATCCTTAGCGAGGAGGACAAGACCACGGACACAGCGCTCACTTACTGGTTCAGGTGCGGCAGTCGCGCGTATGTATTTGGGTGTATGTTTGTTTGCGAGGAAAGGGGGAGGAGAGGCCCTAGCCCGGCGCTGTGGGGTGGGGTCATTGCGTCGGCATGGGTTGTGCTCGGGGTGTGGTCGCGGATATCATGTATATATGCACTCGTACCTGCGTTGTATATTTGATATTTGCAGTACGCCTTCCCCCACAATTTTTAAAAAGGCCGGATATGATATTAGTTTTGTTTTTTTTGGAGGTTCCCAAGTACACCACACGCCACCGCGCTGTCGCCCCTGCCCGGGCCCGATACATACAGGTGTGTGGATTTGGACGGCGACGGCGTCATACGGCCCCGCGAGATGCTCTACTTCTACGAGGAGCAGCTCCGGCGGCTGGAGGGCTGGAACCAGGAGCCAGTGCAGTTCGAGGACCTGCTGTGTCAGCTGCATGACATGCTGGCGCCAGCGAAGGAGGGCGCGTTCACACTCAGGTGCGCATATCGGCGGCGATGGTGGTGGTAGCGGTAGCGGTGGTGGTGGTGAGCGCAGAGGGAAGTAAACTAGTGAGCGAAAGAAGGACCAAACCTGGGACCGGGGGGCTGGGCTCTCGGGCTGGACACAACTTGTCAGCTGATGGAAGCTCCGGGTAGGACGGGGGTCGCCCTCCCGGTGGGCGGTGGGGCAAGGCGACCATGGGAAAGGAATAAGTGGTGAAGAGGTCGGGCCGCTACCCGACCTAAAGAAGTTGACCATACCGCACACACACACACACACACAACACCACAGCAGGTTTTGCCAAATCTCTACCACATCTCGACTCGGCTGCGACACTGCAACAGCACACACACACACACACACAACACCACAGCTGCTGGTGCGCTGGATCTCCTCTCCCCTCTGCTCCAGGGACTTGAAGCGCACGAAGCCGCAGTCGGGGCTGTTCTTCTCAGCTCTGTTCTCGCTGCACAAGTTCGTCAGTTTCGAAAACCGCGACCCCTTTGCGCAGCGCGCGGAAGCGGCCGAGTTCGCGGGGTTGTCGGATTGGGACAAGTTCGCCAAGATCGAATACTTCAGGTGTGAAGCGTTGGGAAGGGTGGGAGACTCTAGATTGGGCTGTCCAAGGGACTTTGGAAAAATGGGAGCATGGTGTGCTCGTGGCTCAGCCTGGCGTAGGAGACGAGAGGGGGGGACATATTGGGGCGCCGACGGAGTGACCTACCTACCACATTCCAACCTGGCCCATCCCATCGGCAAAAGCTTTAGCTGCTTTTCAGGTACAGTACACTGTGAAGTATGGAGGTCTCAATTCTTCTGGGGCACGGAGGTCTCAATTCTTCTCGTCCGCCGCGCGCTTGTCCTTTTCCGGGCAGTCAGTCCCGGCGCGTTAACGGAATCATTTGCACCGGGACTGGCCCTTGTCAACCGACCGAGTATGTTTGCAGGCTCGCCAGCGAAGACGACCAACAAGATCAAGGGGGTGGAGTGGACGGCGACGACAACATGTGAGCAGCTGGGATGGAAGGAGGAGGAGGAGGAGGATGGGACACGCGCTGCACAGCTGACGCGGGCGAGGCGGTTGTGGGGCAACAACCCTTACGTGCGGCAGCACTTGGAGGGGAGGTCTGCGCAGCGACTTAGGCCCGCTTATGGGCTTTTGTGGGCACGAAGCCGTGTGCCGTGCGCGAATAGCACCCGCAATAGCAGCAGCAGCAGCAGCAGTAACGACGTAAAGTAGCCACAGCTCCCGCCGGCGATGGATGCCAGGCGCCACAGGCACTCTCTCTACTCCGCTTAGCTCAGATGCACCTCGAGGTGGTCGGAACCGGCAATGGAGACGTCTGAGAGCTTGCGGTCCATCGCTATCCCCGATGCGGCTGTAGGGGGTTTCCCAACACCCAACTCCCCGGCAAAGGTGTTGGTTGAGGCGTAAGAGGCTGTTCGGTTGCGCGGATGTGCCTTGCCCGTCTGTTGCCCTTCCCAGCAGTACATTTGGTGGCATGGCAAGCCAAACCGATTAGAGTAAAGACGCCAAGGGCATTGTGTTTGCTCCAGCCGCAGCGCCACGCCCAGACGCTCTTTTAAAGACAGCACAGAAGAAGACACACACAGGCAAGCTCGTTCACACACGCACGCACCACATTGACATGCACTACTCGTGAATGCACGCAATGGGAAGCGTTTGAGAGGTTTCCAGTAACGGATGGTCGACAGGAAAGACGGACGGAGGGCCGTGTCGTTGGCTGGACGGGCGTGAAGGCGGTCTGTCTGTCTCGGACGGGGGAAAAGGCGCCTGCGGTTGTGCGGCGCGTGATTCTCTGCGTGGGGGCTTTTTCAATGGGTGCGGATGTTGGGATGAGGGGTTGTGCCATGGCAGGTGGGGGCCCGGGGTCGACGACGCTGGCGTGTGACGTTCAGATGTGAGAGACTCGTTCATGTCCGGGTTGGGAAGAAGCTGCATACGGAGGTCCGGATTTTGTGGGGAGCGCAGGGGGAGGCACGCAGTTGAAAAGGTGTTGCAGTCGGAGCGCGAACGGCGGGAGCGAGAGCCGGGCGAATTTGGGGGACAAGCTAGTCAGTTGATGCAGGGGCATGGGATGTGGGGAACGTTGTCGAGTGTGTGATGATGGTGACGGTGCTGGTGATTTGTGTTGTTTTTTTGTGTTGGAAGCGATGGCATGTCACTGCTACATGGGTATATGAGTCACTGCTTTTTTTCTTTAAAGAAGACGAGGAGAGGCAGACAGGGGGTTGCAGGTGGACGTGAAGGAGGCCGGGTGGAAGGGGGGTGTTGCGTTTGCAGCTTGGAAAGAGAGCTTACTGGGCATTGGCGCAGCAGGCCTGGTGTGCACAGGGCCCTGCTACCACTCCAATCGTATTTTGACCCTTCTTAACGGAAAAGAAGGTTTAAATGGCAGCTACAGATAGTGACGGGGCCCGTGAACGCAAGATGGAATTGGGATCCAGTCAGCCAGCGCAATCACGCGCAACCGCGACTAAGGTATATCGATTCGGTGGAGGGAGGTAGCACGTCGCCTGGCGGAGCAGCTGTCAGCTATCCTTCTGCGCTACCATGAACACGGCGCCTCGCAAATATCCTTACATCAATCGTGCGGCGCCCTGGCTAATGAGTTAGGAGCTACAGGTAGTTTATAATTGGAATCGGTAGTAGCCCTGAATTTACGTTTTGTTTTACATATTAAATTAGCCTCTTGCATCAGCCTTGTGGTACGCCAGCCCAAATCGGTCCATGCCAGATGGTGGGCCATTTTTCCGGGGTGCAACAACCCCCCGGGATAGGATGATGGATAAAGCTTTTTTCTTTCTCATCTTGTCCTGCTGTTCGTGTACCTCAGCGAAAGACCTCGGGTTCCAAAACGGAATTATGTACGGCAGTACGGCAGACCACCATGTGGAGGAAACTTCACAGTAGGGGCACGCCTGCAGGGGTAAGGAGCTAACAAGTATAGTTAATAAGTTAACATGGCGAATAAAGATGCACGATCGCGCTTACCGCGCACCCTGCGGCTTGCCACACGACCTTACATGCGAGTAGGTGCTGCTGCAGGTTTCCCGAGCTTCTGTGTTGGTCCAGATCTGTTCAAGAGAGATGTTCGTTTACATAGCGAACCCGCAGCTGCAACCATGTTGATAACGATCGCTTAAAGCAGAATACACAAAATACCATAATCACCGCTCATGCATGCTCAATTTCATGCGCCTCAGCCTGTACGGCAGGGCTCCCCCCCCCTATACGTTGCACGTCCTTCCGCCACAAGATATATTATTACATTGCGACAGAAAAAAAGATAGCAACGATATGCAGCATGCCAACCAACCGTTAACCAACAGCAACGAAATAACAACCAAAACGGCATACGAAGGCGATGGAGGATCATTGTTATGTGACGAGAAGGGGGCCCTAGGCGGCAGCAGCTTTTCCCACCGCATACGCCTATCCTCCCCATCCGGCTGATGCCTCATCCCCCGAGCAAAGATCGGAAGATCTTTCGAAACGATTTCAGCACGCATCAAGACGCGGCTGCCTTGGCAAATTTTCTTCTTCCTATTTTGCGTCAATAATAAGATCTGCTCTTGTCCTTTTTTCCCCCAAAAAAGATCAGCTCCACATTTAAGAGAGCTACTCTCTGCGCCAGATGGATGATGGTACGTGAACCGGACTCCGGCACATTCCTGCCATACTGGCACGGCCCAGCGAGAGGAGTGAACACGAAAATCAACATGGAAATCAACCTTGAAGTGAGAACAAGGACAGGCGTGAGGAAAACAAGGACAAGGTATCCTCCGCTTCCTTTGCCGCCTCAATCCTTTTCTCATACATCCATATCTATCTACCCACCCATCCACCCAACTAAGCAACCAACCAACAAGCAGCAGCAACAGCAGCAGCAGCTACAATCACCAGCACCAGCACCACCGCCGCTGCCCAATGCAGCGCAGCGGCGCAATAACCGGTCACACTGCTCAAGCTATTACATGTCGTACTATGCACTGTGCTATCTGGCGTCGTCCGGTGCTGCTCCCCTTCCTCCACCACAAGGGCGCATGACGGCTGCCACCGCGTGTAACGCCGTTATAGAATCTCAGTACGACACGGTACGACATGACACAAGCACGACACTGCGCCCCTCGGAAAGCAGCGTGTACGCACACGCATACACGCATACACACATACACACCAACACCAACACATTCTCCGTGCAAAGCGTGGTGTTTGCGCAAACAGTCTCCCCCTTCCATCCGCGCGATACCATTACACCTCCACCACCACCACCACCACCACCACCACCACCACCACCACCACCGTAATCGCACTAACCTGGTCTTAGGGCCCGGCCGTTCACCAGCACAACGCTCGGCGTCCATCCCAGGTGAACGCCCTCAACAACGACACAAGGACCTTACGTCCATGGCCCCCCCGGCTTTTACGGACACACCCGCACTTGTGTGCGGAACTTGTAACTGTAACTTTATCGCAAAACGGGACCCAGCAAGGGCCCCTCCCCCCCCCACACACACAGCCTTTCGACCGCAAGCCTTGGGAGTGCACCCACCACCAACAGCCACCAATCGATGTGGCAGCCACCCCGACCTGGCTACTAGCGCCACCTACTCTACAGTTGCAATTGAGGCAACGCAAGGAAAAACAACTTAAATGCCGCCACTTGCACGCCACGGCTTCTCGTTGTACTTTTCGAACCTTTACAGACCACCCTCCCCCTAAGAACCCTATCATCATCACGCAAGATAAGAGCCAGATAAGAGCCAGGGCAACAAAGGACCTATTTATCAGTGTTCGTCGGTCGGAAAAAGGACACCGAGGAGAGGCCTCAGGGGGGGTGCGGTCCTCTCGAGCTGTCTCTTAAAGGCGACACCCGCAACCTTTACCCCCCCCCCGCCTTTGCCGGTGTTCAAAAAGGCTGAGTGGCGGACAACTTCAACAACAGACAGCACTCCAGACCCTAACCCTAAAACCCTAAGGGGCACAGCTCCTCCTTCCCACGCCTTGTTGGCGTGTGCGCTTGTGGAGGTGCTGAAGCTAGGGAGCGAGCGCATTGTGGGACATTTTGTGCTTATCTGGCTTATCCTCTACATATCCCTCGCATTTGTCCGTATGTATGTATGTATGTATGCGCGTATGCAATGCCTTGCCCTGCCCTGCCCAGCCATTCCTCGGCCCAACTCCTTCCCAGCGACACCTCAAGATACGCAACACACGCACTCACATAATACATACGAACATACGTACACGCTTACACGCGCATTTCATTCCTCGTTCGAATTCTACCCCGCCGTCCATAATCGCATTGCTCTACTTCTTCTCTTCATCTTCGCGTCCGATGGTTCCTAAAGCAGTGTCCACAGAGAACAGCAGATTAGCTTAGACATGCCGTACATATCGCCCGTCGGCGAGCAAAAGCGTCACGGGTCAAGTTCATGGGGTACGACAACCGAAATAACAAACCCCAATAGTTTCGAAACATTTCTCTCTCCAATATTCATTACGGCGACGCAAACGAGACATGGTCTGTTGCGGTGGTGGTAAATGTCGCTCGGATGATGAGAGGCCTCCGCACCTATCATCAATCTCCGCGCCGGAATGAGGAGGCGACGCTGCTGTGCCTTCCTAAGCACATACGCTGGCACGGAAACACGGGCACACATACTTACGTACATACATACATACATACATACATACATACATACGCTACATACGATAATACATACACACCGTAAAAAGGGCATCAGGAACTTCAGACACAAGACCAGGACTGCACGTCTACTGAGCATCGCGTCCCAGTTCGAAAGAGAGAATAACCTGACCAACTGACCAACGAACAAACTGTAACGAATCAACCACCCGAAAATGTTTTCCCGACGTACATCCATTCGGGAATTCCCGGCGACTCGAATTCACGGGACCTCAAAACGCCGCCGCAACGACGAAAGACGAAGTGCGGCAGAACACAAACATCAACACCAACATCAACACCAACAACTGGCGCGTTTTGACAGGAGCTGGAGGAGAAACGCCTCAAGATGCGATGCGTGAGAATTCCAGGAGAAAATCTGGCCCTACGTGCCTACGTGCTTGTGTGGAATGCGCGTGCGAGGGGGTCTCTGCCGTTCCAAGGAGGATCTCTCCAGGGGGTCCTCTCAGAAAGAGCAACAACAACACCCCTTTAGTGACCTCCCCCCGGGCAGCGTCACCAAAAAAGGAAGGAAGAAAGAAAGACAGAAGATACCAGACAGCCGCAAAAACCCAACACCAGCCGATGGAGCGCAGTACGAAGCGACCCACCTACGAAGCGGCCCACCTTTGCGACCCATCCAAATGTCAGGTAGCGCACAGCAAAACAGCGAGTAAGTATACGCACGTGTGTATGTATGTATGTATGTGTGTGTGTGTGTGTGCGCAGCGAGGCAATACGAGTGCCCACCTCACCGAGCGCCCAAACTGCCCTACTTCGTGCCGTACGCTGTCGGCGTCGTGTGCTGCGCCGCAATCACCTTGCCACTCGCCGCCGCCGCCGTCGCCGTCGCCGTCGCCGTCGTCGTCGTCGCCGACCCGCCGACTGGCCTCAGTGCGGTATCTGCTAGCCTGATCGTGACGTACACATCTGGGGATGCCGACTGACCGCTACCGCCGCTACCGCTACCGCTACCGCCGCTACCACCGCCGCTGCCGCGACGCGATGCGTCGTCGAAGCCGGTGACGCCGCCGCCGGAAAGGCTTCCCCTTGAAGAACTGGCCGATGCCGCCGCCGCCGCCGCCGCGGTCGTCACAGACGGGAGCCATCGGGGTCCGGCCGCCGCCGCCGCTGCCGCCGCTGCCGCCGCCGCGGCTGCCGCGGGTGCTTCGCCATCTCGGACATCATGCCATGTCAGCGGGCCCATTGTCATGGCAGGCATGGAACGGTGCGGCCGGTCTGCTAACGTGGCGGGCGTGAGCAGCGTTGGCTGCGGCGGCGGCATTCGCGAGTTAGTGGAGGCTGGGTCAGCGGCACCAGCATGAGCACCGGTAGCTTTTGCTGCTGCTGCTGCCGCCGCCGCCGCTGCTGCTGCAAAAGCACGCTTCACAGCTGCCTCATTCGCAGCCTGGATGCCTCCTGGGTGCATGCCGAGGCTAACGATTGGGATGTACGGCGGCACCGGCGGTGACGCCAGCTGCTGCTGTTGCGGGGGCGGCGCCGCCGCCGACGAAGTGACTCCAACAACCCCAGGTCCGCCTCGCCCAGGTCCGCCGTCACGGCCTGTTGCAGTCAGGCCCCGCACAGGCCACTGACTCCATGCAGCATCCGCCACCGTCGCCGCAGCTGCGCCGCCTTCGCCACCGTCTCGGCTGCTGCCGCCGCCGCCGCCGTCGCCACTGCCGCCCTTATCCAAATGGCGCAGCACCTGCCAGCGATGTATGAGCTCCGATTGAGGCTGTGGAGGTGCCGCGCTGCCGGTGCTACGGCCTCCACCGTTCCTGTTGTGGACCGACGCCTTGCCAGCCTGCTGCTGCTGCTGCTGCTGCTGTGCAGCCATGGCGGCCACTATTGCGCCGCCTAACCTTCCTTCCGCATCCACCTCTGTTACGGCGCAGCGTCGTGCGGCGGCCATAGATCGAGCTCGTTCTGCTAATGCCGCTATCAGCACCGCCGTCGTGTCGCTCGGCGGCCTCGACGACAAATCCATCACGGCCGGCCCCCAGTGCTGAGGGTAGTGCTGGGAGAGCCCGTCCTGGGGCTGCGGCTGCGGCTGCGGCGCAGCTGATGGGTCGGCAGACAGAGGCTCAAAGCTGCTGCTGCCGCTGCCGCCGCCGGCCCCGCCGACGCCGCTAATACCCGCCGCCACAGCAGCAGCCACCTTGCGCTGCATACAGGGCTGCTGTTGCGGCGGTTGTTGCTGCTGCTTTGCCAGTGAGGGTGAACCCCCGGTCACCGCGCGGATCGGTTCCCCACCAAATCCCGGCTCTGCAGCCATCTCCCTCCCTTGTCCTCGCGGCGCTTGCTCCGCTGGATGGATCTGCTGCTGGTTCTGCTGGTGGTTGTACGGATGTACGGAAAGCGGTCCTCCATGCATGGCTCCCCCTTGCGGGTGAGA
Source organism: Volvox carteri f. nagariensis (assembly GCF_000143455.1). Lineage (NCBI taxonomy): Eukaryota > Viridiplantae > Chlorophyta > Chlorophyceae > Chlamydomonadales > Volvocaceae > Volvox > Volvox carteri. Next base: position 3,348,472 of record NW_003307545.1, on the reverse strand, counting down.
GCGCTGTTGATGAAGATGAAGGTGTCGTTGGCGATACCCCGCCGCCAGGTGTGGGTACGTGTACGAGTGTGCGTACGAGTGCGGGTGCTGCAGCAGCAACTGGGAGGCCAAAGAGGGATCAAGTGGGGCCGGTTCATGAACCAGATGACCCGCAGAGACCTTTGTCCGTAGCGGCACCGGCGTCGCCGCCGCTGCAATGGCTGCCGCTGGCCGGGATCCAGCTGGCACGGTAGCGGTGGTGGCGGCGGCGGTGGCGGTAGCGGCAGCAGAAGCAGTCGCTACGCGCAGCCCCATTGCAGCGTCGTACAGCACACGCGCACCGGCGCCGTATTGTCCCGCCGCCGGCAGGGGCCGCGACGGCGGCAGGGGGAGCGGGTCAGCGCTCGAACACGTCTGGGGAATATTGTCGAGGCAGGACGAGGGAACATGCAGCAACGCCTGGTTGAAGGGGATTACGGCTCTGGCGGCGGCGGCGGCGGCTGTAGCGGCGCAAGGTCCGCTAACACGCACATTGGGGCCTCGACCGGCAGCGGTAGCGGCGGTAGCGGCAGCGGCAGCTTGCTGATCCGATGCTCCCGGAGCCGATGCTGATGCCTCCACCTCCGACGCGGCCACAGCGGAACCTGAGGGTCCGCCGTCCTGCCGTACTGGCGGCCCCGCAAGTTTGCTTACCGTCGTCGGCGTTGCTGTACTCCCTGCAGCCTGTTGTCTGGTGCCGTGTGTCGCAGTTCGGCTGCTGCTGCTGCTGCTGCTAGTGCTACCGCCGTTCTCAAACCCGTCCTCCACCGTCACGACAACAGGCGAGGCGACGGCAGCGGTGGCGGCGGCGGCGGTCGTGGTGGCGGCGGATCGGAAATCCGCCGCTACAGCCTGATGATCGCAATGACGCGGCTTACCAGTTCTATGCTGATGTGGCACGGGGCCGGTAGCCGCAACCCTCTCCGTCGCGACGGCGCGGGCGGCGGTAGCGGCGACTACTGCGTCTCCGGCGGCAGTAGCAGCTGCAGCAGCACTCCAGGGGTGCACCGCTGCCGGCGGCCCTAACGGCCCGACCTCCGCCGCCGCCATAGCGCCCCCTGGCGTCGTCATCGTGGGGCTGGTGGCGGCGGCGGTCTCCTTTTTCAAGCCTTCTTGCGCGATGCAGATGCCACTATTCCTAGGACTCCCACTCCTATCCGCCGCGGCTGTCGCCGCCGCCGGCGGCGCCATCCGCGCCACCAGGTCCTCCACCGATACCGACTGGCAAAGCGCGGCCAGCTGCTTAATAACCATTTGCACCATTTCCGGAGTGAGCTTGTCTCTACGCGTCAACAGGTCCTCCGCTATCCGCATTTTCTCTAAAAGGTCAGGACCGCCCTTAGAAGGGGACTGGGCCATCCGAGACAAGCAGGATGCGGGATCAGCGCCCAGATCTTCGGCGGCTGTAGCAGCAACTGCTGTTGCTGCTGCTGGAGCGGCAGGGGCAGTAGCAACTGCAGGCTGACAGGTAGCGTTAGGTGAAGAGCTAGGTTGTTGTTGTACGGCACGCCCTGCGGATGGCGGCATGGTTTTTGACGTTGTGAAGGAGCCGTGCCGACCGGCAGCCGTGTGGCTAGCTGCCGCCCACGGCATCAGTGGCGCCGCCGCCAGTGGCGGCTGCGGCGGCTGTGGTGGCGAGGGCTCATAATAGTCCGAAATTGGCAGCGAAGGCTGTGCGAAGGGCTGATGGCTACCGACGCTCATTCTGTTCCCGGCATGCAGGCTGGCAGCAGTAGCGGAGGGTACGTGGGGTAGGCTCGTAGTGGGGCAAGGCGCGTCGGAGGTTGTCGACATGCCGGGGGTGGGCCGCATGCCTGCCGAGTGCCGCAGCCGGTAGGGGTGGAGCGGGGCAGGGGGCCCGCGGGGAGCTGGAATGCCGCTTGTCGAGGACCAGCGCGGTGGTGGACCCGCGATAGCGCCACGAGGCTGCGGTGCTTCTTCCGCTGGGTGGTGTTGCACCACAGGGTCCTGGCCCCTGGCGCACGAGGATGGATGGAAGTCGCTATCCTGAAAGTCGCCGTGGCCGAAATTCACCACAGAGCTGACAAGGTCATACTGTTGTGAGACCGGTAAGCGACTGCTGGTGAAACTAGCGTTTAGACGCTTCGCAGCCGGAAGCCGCGCCCATGTGCCGTCGACATTATGAATGGGGAAGCCTTGAGTGGGCGAGCTGCGTTTCTGCGGCACGGCGGACGATATGTTTTGTTGCAAAGAGGATTTCCCAGGATCGGGGTAGGGAGCAAAATGGTCGCGTCGGGGCGCGGAGTCGTAACCATTCCCCGCGAAATTCAGAGGCGCGAGCCCTACCCTTGCGGATAATGCAGAAGCGCGGTCGGAGCTGGATTGGGGGTCCATTGCTACTAAGTCGTTTGATTTTTGAGGTGGAGCTGGGCACGTATCCAGCGCAGTCGCTTCGATGCCATTAGTCCCGTACTCGCAGGCAGCCCATCTGCACGGTAAGTTGGAGGTCAGTCAGGCCTGAAACAAGCCCGCTTGCATTATTAAAAAACAGAGATCAAATTGAAAAATGTTTAGCTGCTGTTTACCTTTCCTGAGTGCTTTGCCCGCCCGCCCCTCCATTCGAGCGCTGCAAAAGCGGGAAGATACGTAAGACAGACGAACCAGCCATAACAACGAAGCACCAAAACGAAGAGACGAGAGGATAACCCAAAAATTATTAAACAAAAGAAAGTCACCGCTTACTTTTCCAGGTGCACGCCTTCGTGTGCTCCTCTTCTGGGTGTCGCAACCATTCTTCTCATCCTTTCCACCAAGCAGTTCCGCAACACTTGCAAGGGCATCAAGTTTCTGCGTAGAATACCGTGATTAGTGAAACCATGCCTACATGGCAAGTACCTCCCTGACAACGGTAGACAAAGGGCTGCTCGTCCAAGGTACACACAGCGCGAGTGACTGCAACGACTGCAACTTAGGGATCGCGCATACTCACTGAAAAGGCCATTCAAACAGAACCACCTTGCCTCGGGGCTGGATGGGAGGGTACACACAGGGGAGGGGGTCACGAACTGGCGGGCGGGAACGCGGGAACATGAACGCGGTGGAATGACCTCAAACTAACTAAGCTGCACGGATTAATGAGCTCATACTAGGGAAGTGGCGTCCTATGGCCTCAAAAATAGACAACGTCGGGCGCGTCCCCTGATGCTTAAACCGATGGCGCGCCGGACTGCCGGCAAAACACCTTTGCGCGCAACACAAACTCACTACACTGTATCATATCCAGGATACCATACAATCATGGCTCACCTGGTGTCTTTACGATTCGCGGAAGCTGCGCAACTCTATGCAACTGCTGGAGGATACGCTGAAAGATTTCTGAAATCCTCCAAGGAAAAGGCTGCCAGGTTGGCGGACCACCTCAAGACCATGCGAGGCCTTCGACTAATCGAATGTGGTGGGTTGCGGGAGTTTGGCAGTCACCTTTGTCCTTAACCTAGAATGTTCGTTATAATCGATGCATGTATGAAAGACGTGCAAGATAGGTTTTGAACCTGAAGAGCTCGATTTAGGACTGCCCATGACCACAGGTTAATTATTCATAGTACACAATCGGGACGGGTGTATAGCCCGTACGACACAAGGACACGATTTTCTACGTCCAGGCCGTGAAAGTCCAGGTAGCGTTTCTCCTAGACGGCTATATTTATATGAGAACATTTTATACTGCCCAGATGCGGGCTACTAGTGGACATTGTCGGGGTGCCAGCCAGCCGCTGGCAATGTCGCGGTTGGGTTGCCGAAGGCCAGGCCAAAGAACGCGAAAACATGCAGCGTTTATGGAATCATTAACATGTATTAATGTTTTCCGTTTGCACGTCTTTCACTGGCCTGACCTCCGCTGCGCTAGCTCTGGCTTCTACAATCCAGATCTCCGGGAGGTAGCAAAACGCCTGAGCGCAATATTTTACAAAGGTTAGAAGCAACGAGGAAAAAGACTCACGAAACTGAGTCGTCGGAACCGTACTGCGAACCCTATCCAGCCAACCAACCACTGTCAAGCCGCACATATCCTTTCTACGCGGCACGTCATGCCGCCATGCTGCCGCGCCGTCCACCCCACTCCATCCAAAAGCCTGCGGACTTGCATCCTCCCTGCCCCGCAGATCCAGTCGAGGCCACTGGATACTCTTCCTCCAACACTACTCCAGCAACGGAGCCCCAAACCCGCTCGGTACCACACGCAGTGGGGTCGCTGTCACAGACCAATCCCGAGCCACTCAGCTCCCAGGACTCCGACCCTTCCCCTCCTCCTCGTCCTCATCTTCCTTCCCTTTCGCTCCAAGACCTGCCCCTCTGGCGGGCGGATTCCGTGGTCCTGCCTGGCCAGCAGGCCCTGCTGCACATCCACACGCCGCATTACGTCCACATGTTTGATCGCCTGTTTGCCACCTCGGGGGGCCCCGGCCAGCTCTTCGGCCACCTGCATCTTCCTGCGGGCTCGCGCAATCTGGGCGCTGCCGAATGGGCCTTATGCGCACCTGGCTCCCGAGCGCCCGCCGTGGGTGTGCTGATGGAGGTGAACCGGGCGGTGCGGCTGCAGGATGGGAAGCTGATGGTGCTCGCGACGGCGCTGTGCCGGATCCAGGTGCGAGTGAGTGTCTGTGTGTCTGTCTGTCCCCCGCCCGCCAGTCAGCCAGGCGAGCAGACAGACAGACAGACAGATAGCCAGCCAGATAGGCAGTTAGAGCGGCAGTTAGGCAGGCAGTTAGATAGGCACTTAGACAGGCAGTTAGAGCGGCCGTTAGACAGACAGATAGAAGAGCACGCCGGTAGTCAATATTCGGAGGTGCAGCTGCTAGAGCCGCCGTGCAGCGTTGCCGACGTTTCAGTGTGTTGCCATCCGCCGCTGAATCTTCCGTTGGATGAAGAATCCTCTGTTGCAGCAAACAGGTTGGCCATAGACGTTGCGCAGAGCAGGACGTCCGCACACAGAGCACAGTGCAGTGGAGACATCCAGAGGGGGGGTGGCGAGCTCTCCGTACCTGCCGTGCAGTTCACTTTTCTACGCATAATCCGATTACACTCTAGAGCTACTCTCTTTACTAAACAAACACGAACACCTGCAGTCCATAAGATACCTACAAGCTTCCTCCGTTTGCGGTTTACTCCTTTCACCGTTCCATTTCGAAACACCGTTGCGTTTATCACCGTTGCGTTTATATATTAACGAGTCACGGAGAGCCTAATCCTCATACATGTGCCAGTCAGCTTTACTGCTCAGGTACGGCTTGTCGATGTGTGATCCGGTGCTGCCGCAGGTTCGGCAGTGCTTGTCTGAAACGCCGTACTCCCGTGCCCGAACGGAGCTCTTCCATGACGATGAGCTGCTGGAGTCGTACCACGCCGCCGGCCTGACGGCGGTGCTGGGTACGGACACTGGAAGCTCAGCATCCCCCTCTATAAGTGTCGCCGCCTGTGCCGGCACGGTGCCCATGAGCTCGATGGGACCAGCGCTGGGCACTCCTCTTCCGGACCACCCGGCCATGCAGCAGCTGCAGGCGCAGGTGCACGGTGTGGACGGCGGCGCCTCCACCCCAGCAGGGATGTTGCTGCACACAGCCGCTGCTGACGCGGCCCTGCACGCCGCCGGGGTGGCAGCGCAGGCTGCCGCCACCGCTGCCACCTGGCGCTGGCTGGAGTATGAGGCCTTCACGGCGCGCGCAGCCGCGTGGCCGGGGCGCCGCCCTGCCGAGGGCACCGATCCGTGGGACACTCGGCGGCTGGTTTCAGAGCTTGTGGATCACGGCGTACTCAGCATCGTGCCCTTTGCCGATGGACCGGTAGCCGGGCGGTGGGACCTGGCTTCCTTACGCGACGTGGCAGCAGCGGATGCCGTCGCCGCCGCCGCCGCTGCCGCGGCAGCAGGTTGCGTAGCAGTTAGTGGGCCTGATCCCCCACGTTTCGTTGCGCACGAGGAATCTGACACCACCGGCGCGGGCCCTTCTGATTCAGGTGGGCGTGAGGCGGCGCCGGGTGGTGCAAGTAATAGCAGTAGCCAGCGGTCCGCAGCAGCTGTCCTAGACGTCCAGGAAGGGGATGAAGGGCCAGGAATGAGCACTGGAAAGGACCAAGCGGCGGCGGCGGAGCAGCAGCGGCCCGATAGCTGCTTGCGGCCTATGGACTCACCCGCATGTGCGCCACCCTTAGCAACGGACAGGGGCCTCGAGCCGAGCCCTGATGCGGTGCCACCCAAGCCGAGCAGCAGCGGCCGCGGTGAGGCCGAGGGGTCCCAGCCCGAGGGGACTTCCCGTCGCACGTTCTCGGCTTTTGGCAGCGCCGAGCGGGGCAGAGGTGAGGAAGACAGGGACGAGGAGAAGGACGAGGAGGCGGATCTTACGGGGCATACGACGTACGACCTGGTGCTGCTGGAGTCGCAACTGTGGCAGGAGCTCGACTCGTTGGCGGTGCTACAGGCGAGGGTTAATCAGCAGAGGCTAGGGCTGCCACTGGGGCTGCTGCAGCTGCGGCCCAGTGGTGCGCTCGCAGCGGCACAGCTGGCCGCGGCTGCGCCGCCCTCCGTTGCGTGCCGGCGGCCTGAAACCGTCGCCACCGCTGCCGAGTGCGCCCATGGGAGCGAGCCCGAGCAGCCGTATACTGCCGAGGATCCAGCTCTAGATACTCCAGCGGCTGGAGACGGAGGTGATTGCGGCAGCGGGGCAGCGGGCAGTGACAGTGCAACGACAGTGAGGGAGTCGGTGAACTCAACCGTGGCGGATGTGACGGAAGACTACAGCTTAGCTGGCAGGGGTCGGAGTGGCGACACCGCGGAGGACTCTTCTGAGGGAGCAGTACAGCAGCAGCCGCAGCCGGTGCTGCCGCATGGCACAGTGCAGCCCCATGTCCATCCCGCCTCTGAGGGACTTGACGTATATTGCCATCCGGACTACCCACTGGAGAGGCGAATTATGCGGCTGTCGTATGCAGCCGCAGGCATTTTCATAGAGGTAGGTTTGCAGGCTGAAACAGCCCTGAGTTGTTAACCTGCTGTACGTGGAGCCTTGGCGTTGGCTCCAATGCTTGCCTTTCCTGGAATTCCCCATAATATATGGACTATGGATGTGGAAGAGGCGCCGTCTTAGGGTTTGGGAAAGGTAGTTTGATAGCAGATGCCTGTTACATTAGGAGTATGCAAATGGGAAGGCAACATACATTGCCACGATTATGCTTCGCCTTGATTGCTGAGACACATAACGAACGTACAAAAAAGGCAAGTGTATGTCATGCCGCGTATACGCCGTTGTCAGTGTCAAAGCTAGTGGGCATTTCCCTGGGACCTTCCATCACCTGGCTGCTTCCGTACAGGCTCAGGACTCCGGTTCACGGCAGGAATTGCTGGAGATGCCATCAGTTCGTATGCGGCTACAGAGCATCCTACGGCGAGCACGAAAAGCTCGTAAAATCCTCGCCGCCATGGCCGCCGTTAAAGGCATCCGGCCTGGGCAACGGGGACTGTAACCTGTTTTACCCCCGCTGATGTGGCCAGGCGTTTCCCAGCCTTATCAACATATATGCCCCTATCCTTGTAGCGCCAAGTCCGAATAAGTTTTATAGTCAAACAGCCACAAAAGCGAATCTGCATTGTTTCACACTATTAACTATTTTACCAACGTGAATACTCACCCGAACGTAAGATTACCCGGGACACGCGCGCCCAAGTCACGTATCAGTCAAATGTCAGGACAGCCAAAAAGGAATAGATGCACTCAGAAATTTGAACAGGTTCATCTGCTTTCTGCATCTCAGAATGCAAACAACCGGCGCTGTGGCGCCTTGATCTTGTGCACTGCCGCTGGTGTCTGGGGAAACCAGACATGGGCATGCCCTCGTCCCTCTGCAAACTCGTCGGTTGCGGCGCTAGCAGTGACTGCCAGGACCGCTGGGCACATAGCATCCCAGCCCATTCCGGTGACGAGCCCGTTTTGTAGCAAGCCTCCAAGCATGCAGACAAGGCGTACACGGACAGGCGTACACGCACTGATCCCAGCCGCACGGACCCCTTAGTGAGCCAACCCTGCCTGCCGCAATCGCTGCTGCCGCATATGTATCTGCGGTGCGAGCTATTTAGCCTCCGCCTTCGACAGCAGGGGTGCGTTGGCGTCATCTACCAAGCCCGATTCCGTGTCCTTCAGCGGATCTGCCTTTGGCGGCAGGCCGTCTTTGGCTGAATCCTTGTGCCCGTGCTTGTCCTTTTTGGCAAAACCCTGATAGTACAGAGCGCCGAAGACCATCGTAGAACCAACCCTGCAATACAGTGCGTGGGACCAAGAGAATAGGCAGCATATTTTTAGGGTAAGAAGTTTCACCATTCACAGCAACACGTGGGTTCCTGGATTAAACCTCATGCACTCTTATTAACCTCACCCTCGAAAAGGCCATATAATTCAGCAGTTGTTTCTACGTTCTTTGTGTCCTTCCACGCCCATCCCCAATACCTATTGCAACTCTCCGTTTTGGACCTTGTGAGAGCATCATATGTGCAGCTGCTCCAACCCGATAAAGAGCCGATTGCCAGGTTGGCACCCATTCCAACAACCCACGCACAGCACTGCATTCTTGTACCCACCATTGGCCGAGGCTCAGTGGGTGCGCAAACAGCACGCAGGACAGCAGGATGGATAGGAACTGCCGCGTGGTCATAATTGTCGCAAACACTAGCGCGCCAAAGGTTTTGATCGTGTACGAAATAAACAGCGCGCCAATGGTGGCCGCCAATGAAAGGGTGATCATGGACGTGAGAGCATCAGGGTGGTGGCTCACGAAAGTAATCGCCTTTGGCAGCTGCCCCGAGGAGAACAGGCCTGCACGGATACCAGCAGAAATACACTGGTTAGTAATAAATGCGGGAAGAGAGGTTGGCAAACCCACTCTCCATGTCCCCAACGTACGCTCAGTGGCGGTTGCAAAGATTGTACGGGGCAAAGTTTGTGATGAAGATGTCATTAGTAGACTGCAGACGTGAAGTCTGCCTTGGTGGGACACTGTCCGTTGGCACGGAGCAGGCGCCACCTACTCTACCCCTTCTTCAAACTCTGCGTCGTCGCCAGGGAATGTGCGAACCCAGTCTCACCCATTGCGCTCAAGATCGAGGAGCACAGGGTGGTGTAAAGCATCTGATTGTAAGTCGTCATGTTGTAGCCCTTGAAGAGCTTGTCCTGGAACGTTGACGTAAATCCGTCGAAGCCCAGGTAGCCCAGCATAAGCGCAATGCCGTACACGCTGGAGTGCCACAGGCTCTCTGAGACCTTCGATTTCACGTCCCCGGTCAGCAGGAAGACCGTGCAACCCGACGTGATGACCAACGCGAGACCCCAATCGCCGAGCTTGTACTTCTTCCGCAGCATAACAATTCCCCAGACCATCACGGGCAGCATCTTTGCGCACTTTCCAAGAGTTTGAACCGGGAAAGAGACGTACTTCAGCGCCTCATACTGGCAAGTGGTGGCGATCACATTTGAGAGCGAGACGGCGAAGTACGTCCAGATGGGCGCCACCGGCTTAATCTCCTGATATTTGCCGTCATGCTGTATACCAGGGAGGTAGAGTTGATGGGCCGTCGAGCGCGGACAACCGTAGCGCGCAACAGGAACTTACCACTAGCATGACAATAGCGACGGCACAGGTCGTCAGACGGTTGCATAGCACCAGAAACAATGAATATTTGAAGACCTCGGCGGACGTCCCCTCGCCAAAGGGCATCGTCATAATACGCTCCTGCGTAAGCACAGCATCCCCCGACGGTGATAACAGCCAGACCACTACTAGCCGCGGCCCCCACAGACATAGACAGCTATAGAATCTCGCACCTGGAGAACGCCATAGAGCATAAGGCATCCGACGATGCCTATGACGCACCAGGCTACGTGAATTTTCTCATGTGCCTTTATTTTTGACCACAAGAGAGCGATGGGGTTGTTCATTTTTAATGACGATGTCTTTACAAGAAATGTAAAACAACAGATCTATTGCGACCGAAACATTTCAGAGGGCTAGCTGTTGCATTAACGGCGGGGTACGGCAGTCGTTACCGGGGCTGACTCTGAACTTTTAAGTTATTGGTCAAGACTGACTGGCAAAAAGTTCCGTATGCACACAGAGGTATATAATGCTAAACAGCATAGCGGTGCAATTAGATGTTTGGGCGTTGCGGTGCGTTTGGGCCGCTACCAGCTTTGTCTGTCACGAAGCATACGTACGGTTTCCACAAGTTTCTGGCTGTTTAATGAACATTACGAACATGATGAAACTGTAAAACTGGTGCTGTTTGCACATGCAAAAATTTACCAAGACCTCAAGCAAAGCCTAAAGGGCCCGACGGCACAATCCTCAATTTCCTGCTATACGTTAGGACATCGAATTGTTTGAGGGCCAGGTGTCCTGCAGGCATAAGGGCTTTGACAGTAATTCTTCTCTGCACATACCCGCGAGACTCATAGTAGCAAGCTGCTCGCGTATTTAATCACTAGCGAGCGACTGCAAATCTGAACTATATACTACTAAGCTCTACATAAAAGCTGGAGAGCGGAGACCGGTGGGCAAAGCCCCCGCTTATGCGTGCTTCAGTACTGGTAACTCTGATGTACTGGCCTGCAAGCCATTATTGCAATCAAATATTCCGCTTTATATTGGCGTTGCGAGGATAAGCTCACCGATATTACGGCGTCCGTGCCCGCCACGCAGCGGAATGCGTTTTAACCCGTTGTCGCACGCTGCCCGTTACACTACGTTCCGCCTACTTCACATCTGTCCATTTGACATGCACACCCGATGCGCCGCCACCCAACCCGTTAGGGCCACCTCACTGACCCCTTGAAGACACGCACCGGCAAGGCAATGCCACTGCAGTTATAGCCTTAAGCTTTAGCCATTGCCATGATAAACGGCCTGCAATTGTGCCAGGGTCGCATGGTAGGCCCGCTTCACTTCTTCTGAATGTCCCGCTGAAGAGGACACGGTCGGCAACGCCGCCAACGCAGGTGGCAATGCGCTGGTGGTCAAATGTCGTTTCGAGGTTTGATGCTGCGGTTGCCGGGATATCGGTTGAATCGTCATGGGAAGTAGGACAGGCTGCGGAGCAGGCTGGTCCTGCAAAGGCAAAGCTTGCAGCTGCTGAGGCTGGTGATAGATGCTTGGCTCTGCAGACGCGGCAGATTCCAGCCGCGGCCCTGGAAAGCACCTGCTTGGCGGCGAAAATGGGCCTGGCGCCTGAGTACCTGCCATCTTAGCCGTCGGGCTGCTAACTGCCGACCGCCGCCGCGATGCCAGCTCACTTTGTGCATCTTCAGGCTGCGGTGGCGGCCACTGCAGCTGTGGCATGACTGGGGAGTGTGCCTGCTGATGCTGTTGGTTTTGGGAGCACCCCGGAGGGAGCTGGTGCGGGTGATGATGCTGGTAGCCGTAGGCAACAGTCGCAGGCTGCGTGTACCCCAAAAGGGAGGTATAGGTGCTCAGCGACGGCCCGGCAAGTGCCGCTGCTACTGGTGATGATGCTGATGCGGGAGCTGCTGCCTGTACGCCGGCTACCTGCGAATGGATCGCCGCAGGCGGCCCAAGATGCACGGTAGCTGCTGACCGATACATACCAGCCCCTGGTCCAGCCGACGTGATTACTGGTGGTGCGGGTGCAGCCGCCGGCGCTGGAATTCCGGCAGGCATGTGTTCCGGTGGCACCGGGGTGCCCTGCAGCGACCGGTCCCGTACACTTGAGTTGTCAGCCACTGCCGAATCGATTCTAGACTGCTGGTGGTGGTACGTTGGCCATGTTTGCTGTGCAGGCTGCTGGTATGGCGCCGAGCTGCCTTTGAACAGCGACCTGGCCGCGTGTGGCGGCGGCCTTACATCGCTGACGTTGGTAGGGATCCAGTTGCTGACTGCGCTGTGGCTTTGCGTGACACTGAAGTCACGTCCTTGGGAAGTTCCGGGCTCCTGAGCCGAATTTCGGACCTCGGTGCCAACCCCGCGCCATTGGTAGGAAGCCTGAACTTGCTGCTGCTGCTGCTGCTCCTGATGATGATGGTCGTCGTCGCAGTGCTGCAGGGGCTGCTGCTGGTACCTCTTAGGGGTAAGGGTCCCCGCGGTGGCAGGAATCGGACCCGGTGCAGCGCCCACTCCTGCCTGCTGTTGGTGTCCCAATTGCGAAGCGTATGGCACCAGCAGCTGCGGTTGCGACTTGGGTTGCGGCTGGGCCTGGGAAGCAAGCGCCGCAGCAGATGGCGTGAAGGGCGTTTCCAGATGCGGTCCTGCGGTCGCCGTGGAGCCTGGCAGGACATACGAAACCGGCATCGGCCGTTGCTGCTGCTGCTGCTGCTGCCGCCTGTGTTCCCCAGAGGTTTTGCGTGAAGGCACGAGCACGTGTGCATCTCCACCATTCCATGCCGGGTTTTGCATAACAGGCGGCGCCAGCGGTGACAGCAACTGTGTTGTGTCAGCCGCCGCCAGGGTGAGCTCCGCAATGCCCGCTGCTAGGGAAGGTTCGCTGCCCGCGAACGACAGGCCACGGCCGCTACTGCTGTCGCCAGCATCGCCAGCACCGCTACCGTCGCCAGCACTGTTACCGCCTCTTACTGCTTTGTCGCCTCTTAAAATGACATGATTTGAAGGGTGAGGCTCTGCTTCCCCCCCACAAACGTCAGCAGCAGCAATAGCAGAACGTGAGGACTTTGCACTGCTTCGGTGGCTTTGTTGCCAAAGACTATTATTGCCGCCGACAGCCGCCCCTGGCCCCGTCCCACCACGTTGCTGGGCATGATGGCGGTTGTTGTTGTGGTGGTGGTTGTTGTCGCGGTACTGTTGCCTGCACTGCGCTGACTCGGGCGATCGGGCCCGCCGGGCGCCAGTGCGTCCATCTTCTGATCCCGACCCCAAGCTGTCGCGGTTTCCTCGCCGCCGCCGCGAGCTGGAACTTGAGGGTGCCCGCGCTCGGCCGCCGGTTGATCCGGCCGCGGCATGTGCTGTGAAGCCGCTGCAAGTGGCGTCAACCCCAGAGATCTTACTCGTCCTCCCACGGCGGCCGTGGGCGCTGCCCCCGCTGCTGCTATTGCTCCTGCTACAGCTGCTGCCACTACTGCTACTGCTGCAGCCTCTACGGCTGCGGCTGCGCGAGCGTGGTTGGTCAAGAACTACCATACGTGAAGAGCGGCGAGAAATGGAGGGGCTGGACCGTGGCGGGGACGGCGACTTTATCCTGTGGACCAGGCTGTCCGAGCGAGCACCTGAGTTTGCGGTGGCAGGCCGAACCCAATTGGTTCCCTCGGCCTCCCAGGCAGACACGACTGGCAGACCCCTCGACTCCGGAGCTGGGGCTTCCTGCTGAACACCGCTACCACCACTGCCACCGTCGCCATAGCCACCTCCCCCAACTCTGTCCATTTGGCCGATGCCGTCTGCGTCACTGTTGCCGATACCGTGTGAGTAAAGCGCAGGTGCGCCGGCCGATGCGCTGCCGGGGAACCAGGTGCGGGGGGAGGTGGGGCTGCCAGGGCCCCCATCGCATGCGTCAACATGCCAAGCCACTGCATTGCCTGGTGCGCCCGGAAGCTCTCGCGGCTCTGTCTGATGCCACGACGGCAGCTGCTGTTGTTGTTGCTGCCACGTTTTGTGTTGCGGCTGTAGCTCCTGTGGTTGTGGATGTGAATATGGTGGGTGTGGCGGCTGTGCCGGCAGCGGCGGTGGTGTTCTTACAACCTGCAGGTCGAGCCGACAGGGCAGCCCCTCGCCTGGCTGTGTGGCGGCACTATACACCAGCTGCCTGTGCTGCTGCTGCTGCTGCACGGTCACCGCCGCCGTGGTCACGGGCATCATGCCATGTACCGGGTGGGTCACGGCCGGTGCCGGTAAAGTGCACATCGGCAAGTTCAGGAGCGCAGCGCCGCTGGCGCCCCCAGCCGGCAGGGGACCCTGGACCGCAACCAGCTGCGGCGCCATGTTGGCGGCAGCCGGCACGGCGCCTTGCATGGGCATGACCTGCTGCAGCTGCACAAGCGATGCGGGGGGCGGCACCAGGGCCGCAGCAGGCGCCACCACACCGTGTCCCGGAGCTGCCGCTGCCGCGGACAGCAAGGGCTGTTGGGCATCGGTGCCGTGCGGCAGCACCGTGGGCTGCAAGAATACAGGCTGAACACCCCACGGGTCGGTCTGACCCAGGCGGGCGCCCTGGCCTACCACCAGGCTTGTCCCCGGCACAGCCGCGGCTAGAGCTGCAGGAGGCATAGCGCCATAATGCTGCCCCAGCGGGACGGCGGGGCTCAGCGGGTAGGCAGGCCCCGCCGGGGCGGGGAGAGCATGTGTGGGAGCGGCAGCAGGGGCTGAGGCCTGAGCGGTCCGATCGATGTACTCACGGACGGCCATGTCCAGCTACGCGCAGCAGAGACGGGGGAGGAAAGTCGAGCAACCCACATCAGCATACATGCAGTACAGAAGAGGTGTGGCGAAGAAGCAGTGAAAAAGCGAAGAGCAGAGAGGATGCAACCACAGCTACAACGATAGCCACCACAAGCTTCAGCTACGACTGTGTTGTTAGCCAGCTGCTGCAACCTATTTTCCTCTTCGTGTCGGGTATTAGCCCTCCTCCCACCTACCCTCGCACTTCCCCCGACCACCCACATACGCACCGTCATAGACACTTGCCGCGCGGCTCGTGTAATGGCGCTGACGGACAGGTCCTCAACCGCCGCACCACCATCAGTCTGCTGGTCTAGGGAGGCACGGATGGCGGTGGCAAGGCCTGTGGGGACATCATTGGCATTAGGGTTTTAGGATTTTTCCACATCTTAGGGTTTGATATGAAGGACTCTTGTTGGTTGGTTGGTAGCAGTTACGGGTACCCGTGCTTAGCTATCTCCCCCTCTGTGACCTTCATCAGGTTGGCCTCCAATCGCTGGTTATGCCTGGGATTTCCCCTTGGAAATGCTGCTGGGCTGCTGGGGAGCGTCTCTGATCCTCTGAGGGGTTTTGCGGGGGCGCGTTGTATGGGGCGCACAGCACACACCTGGCACCTCTACCACTTCACGCATTTTTCTTGGCCTGTTCAGTGTAAATATTGTGCGGGTGGGCAGCATTACAGGTCATCCGTCCAGGAAATCCACTGGAACGTTCATCCATCCATTCATTCATTCATCAGGACGCAGCGACAATTCCATGTAGCTAACCCATTCGCTAATTGTGACCATCTGTTTCTACTATTACGGAAAGATAAGTGAGGGATGCGATGTAAGCATGTCTCTGCGTATTTCAGGTGGTTAGGCCAAGGAATGATGGCCGTAAGCGGCAAAGGAGACAGCGATGACCTCCAGACTAGGCTTAAAAACAGGGGAGCTCGGCCCGTTGGGCGGGTGGCGAAAGGGGAAGCGGCCTCCACCTCCCCTTATTTCCCTCAGTGCCTTACCCGCGACTTGCTGCGCCAGCAGGTCCCCAGCTACGGCCTGGGATGGTGACACGGAATCCCCAGGCACAGATGCATCCAGTCCGGAGGCTGCGGAGGCGGCGGCTGCCACACTGCCAGCGAGGCTTGCACGGTTTGCCGGGTCCAGCAGCTGCGTCCACCAAGTTGGGTTTAGCAGCTCGGAGGCCGGGGGCGCGCTACTGTAGAGCCTGGCAGGGCAGGGGAAGGCGGGCAGTGGTGAAAAGGAGGTGAATGGCGGACTACTAATGTGTGGCGGACAAGCCGGAAAGGGCATAAAGCTTGATGTGGCCGTTAAGGAGGGTGAAGGAGAGCCATGGAGAGCATGAAAAAGGCCGTTCTGCATGCATGACGTGTTGCAAAGGCAGTTCTCGCCGGGAAAGGCAAGGCGACGGGCGGCGGGTGCCCCAACGTGTGTGTGAAAAGGCCGGTCTCTGCTGCTTTGCGAGTGCGCGCTCCTCTCCTGAGTCCTAACTAGAGCTCTTCATTCCGTGTAGGTATGTGTGTATGTGCGTGTTACAACTTCTGGCGTTGCGCTATTTTCCGAAGGTGAAACCTGGGGCCACATACAAGCCCGAGGCGCGAAGGTGTAGCGAGGCCTATTTTGTGTCTGGTCCCTGATGCAAACGAAAACAACACAGAAAAGGGGGGTGAAACAAAGATAATGAAAAAGCTGAAAAGATGGGACTCGGAGGCCCGCCCCTCAACTAAAGGGGATGAAAAGTTTTGTTTGAGGAAGAACACTTCAGTGCTCTTCTTCTTCCATAGCCCGCCGCATACATTTGCGCAGGCAGCGCCAGCAACGGTGATCGCGGTGGGGGCGGCGGCGGCGCGGGCGGCGCCATGCGCTCCACCATCTGCATCACCTCGTCCTGCTGTCGCAACGCCGACTCCACCACGGCCTGCTTGACCGCCTGTGCGGTGTCGCCGGTGCACTGAAGCGCATCCAGGACCGCACGTGTGTGCTCATCTGTTGGGTTGGGTTGGATGTTGGGTTGGGTTTGACTGATATTTTGTGACGTCGACTTGACTTGAGCTTGTAGTCAAGAGATACGCGCTCGAAAACCCAAAGCATTTAAAACAACAGGACAAGCAAGAATTGTACAAGATACGCGCTCCTGCTGGTTCGGTTGGCTCGTCCCGCTGTACGGTATATATAATTGTAATACCCTCCCCACGCACACCCACACCTGCACACCCACATACGCAAACAACGAATCCCGGGGCGTCATGTACATACATACATACACCCACCGGCCGTGGCCTTGACGAGCTCCAAATTCCCCGTGTACAGATCCCGAAATCGACTAATGTCCTGTGGAACCGACCGAGATGGTCGGGGGTCGGGGTGTGTGGGGGGGGTAGAGAATTCGCCGTGGCCATGATTGCGTCACGACGCCAGTTGAGACACAGCTGCTTGGATGCATGCTTGTTTGCTTGCAAGCATTTGCAAGCATACGAACGCATGCGATTTTCATAGATTAAAACACGGAACCGCGGAAAAACCTTTCCGCCGCAACTACACGCCGCAAAGCAAATAAATGCGCCTTTGGCGCGTACGTGCCGGGTTGGGTTTCGCCTGACGAAACGAACGGCGTACCACGATCTTTACCCCCACAAAGTGGATGGATGAGTCATGTTGGAATGTTGGTTAGCACATGACACTGCAGACACTGAGCAGAG
The DNA here is from genome assembly GCF_000143455.1 of Volvox carteri f. nagariensis. Taxonomy (NCBI): domain Eukaryota; kingdom Viridiplantae; phylum Chlorophyta; class Chlorophyceae; order Chlamydomonadales; family Volvocaceae; genus Volvox; species Volvox carteri. The sequence goes on along the minus strand of NW_003307545.1, from coordinate 3,331,356 downwards.
GACCGGACAACCGAAAAAAGGAACTCTTCGGGGTACAGGCATATGATGTCGCATGGCCGGCAGGCAGGAAAATCGCACCTTGAGCAGCTCGCTTGTGGGGCCCAGCAGCGTCGACAGCTGGTCAATGTTCATGGCCTGCACGATGCCGACAAGGTCCGGGTGGGAAAGAAAACCACTTTCAAGGAGAGCAGGTAGGAGTGCAGCAACAAAGCACACACTCTTTAGGGGTAAGCTAGGCAAGGGTGGAGCGGGTTGCTAGGAAGAAAAGCAGGGGGGTTAAGAGAAAGGGGGTTGCCGTAGGTAAATGGGGAATATGGTTTCGAAAGTAAAAATGAACGAATGCTGTTACAGGGGGTCCCTACGTATCGTCGGTGCATAAGCTCCAAAGGACACAAGAGGAAAAAAGCGGGAAAGCAACCGCCCAGACCAACCCCAGACTCTCCCGAGTTAACGCACCTTGAGTTCCTCCACCATTTTCAGCCTCTCCCCCTCCCGCATCAGCCTCTCCCCTTCCGTGCGCTTGAATGCGGCCACTTGATCCAGCAGTCGAGACAGCCGGTTGGGCGTGTGCACCGTCGCCTCGCGCTCCAACTGGGTTCGGCAGGGGGAAGGTTCGGCAGGGGGGAGGGGGGAATTGCATGTATGCAGCACACGTCAAGGAAAGCTGGGGGATGGCATCGCACGTGCGACATGTAAATGGAAGCGGGGAAAAAGGGAGCGAGGGAGGACGTTACGCGAGGGCGAAGGAATACGGGTATCTACAAGCGGTGAGAGTGGAGGAAAGGGGGATTTGAAAATGCATCAACGATTGCAGTCCTCCTTGAAGCATCCCTGCCTTTCCCTACCAAGTGCATCGGTGTTCCAAGCCGCTGCTTGAAGGAAAGTCAGCAGCCTCACGCTGCCCTAACGCATGAACAAACAATCAAATTCCAAATTCTCACTCCTCAGGAGTTCGGTTTCCGAGTCCGTGTGTAACGGGCGCTGTTCAAAGCCGCCTAGAGCCCATGCCTTCGCGCGCTTCCGACCACGCTTCCCCCGAACCTCTCTCTTGCCCGCACACCTGTGCAGCCGCCTGCTCCGCCGCTTTCGTCTCCAGGGCCATGTCGGCAGGCATGCGACCGCCCGCCGCGTCCATATCGGAATCCGAGTCGGAGTCAAGCATGCGATCCACATCATTCCTTTGCTTGCCTGGAGCCGCGGCTGTGGCGGCTGTGGCGGCGGCGGCAGTGGGAGCAGATGTGGATCCGGCGTCACGCCGCGGCGGCGATGGCGAGGAAGAGGAGCTCCGCCGACGGGGAGGGCTGTACGGGGTCCGGAGCATGTGGTGGGGTTCGTAAAGTAAGGAAACAACCTGGTTGTTGTCGAACACACAGCTTTAAAAAAAATGCGAAACACAGTGAATGCAAGGGCGAGGGAACCCCGTTGCAAAACGGGCCGAATAGAGCCCAACAGTCCTCAATCTTCACGACGTGCCCCAGGGCAGCCCAGGCCGCAGACACAAGCAAACACATTGCCCCAGGGAAACACGCCGGCCTTGCTTCTTTCGCATTCTCTCAGCTCTGCAATTTTCAGCGAATTCGATTACCCGGGTGCTCAGCAGCGCTCACCTGACGCTGCCGCCCCCAGGGGACTGCCGCCCGCTGCCGTACCGTGATCTCCGCTGCGGCTTGACGCTTCCGGGAGGCAGCGGCTCGAAGCCCGGCACCGAAACCAGCGCCGGAGGCAATGACGGGTCAGCAGGGACAAAGATGTGAGTGGGTCTAGGTGCACTTGGGTCATCCGGCGGTGTTGGCGAGGGCAACAGGAACACGGGTTGCATTGAGCCGGCCGGTGTTGCCACCGGGACGTTGGCGACTTCGGGACCCGGCGCCGTCGCCAGCGGCGGCATCGACGGCAGCCCTGCCGTCCCGCTTGCCGTACCTTCACTGTAAAGGCGGACCTGCGGTATGGCGGGACGCATGATGACGGTGGGAGGCAACAGCTGAGGGGCAGAAGAAGTATAGCAACAGCTTCATGCACGGTTTCATGATAACAGGCGTTTCGATGCACATCAGGCCAGCTTCCGTTACACTTTCGTCCCCGTCCAAGGAAAGCTAGCGTTCACAGCAGGCCGAGACGACGAGCATTGCCTCGGGGTTCTCATGCCATAAGGCTAAGCAAGGCAGTTCCGCGAAAAACCTTTCAGCAGCATGTTCAGCAGGCTTCAGGAACCGGAAAATCATTATAAAAAAGCACGTTTTTGGTACAACGCAGCTCACCTGGGGTTCATTGGGCGAGAACTGCACACGACGCGCGGCAGCGGCAGCAGCAGCAGCACCAGGATCTGCCGCCCCGGCGCCACCAACAGACGCAGCCGCCGACGTAGTAGCGGGCGCTGCAGAAGCGAAAGCACGGGACATCAGGCCCGTAGAGTCGACGGCCGTGCCCATCACCGCCACGGGGAACTCAAAGGCGCCGCCAGAACTCCTGTCAGCCGGAACACCAGCAGCAGTACCCGTCGGTTCATTAGTGGTATCACGAGTAGCAGCACGAGCGCCTGCACCGGTATCAGCAGCGGCAGAGGAAGAGGCATTCGGGATGGTAGGGGCTCCTTCGCGCTGAAGATCCGGAGCCGAAGCTGCCACTGCCGCTGAGGGCTCGCCGTCAGCAGCGCGTACTGGCTCGGCAGGTGCAGGCCACCCCGTCGCGGCTGCTGGTTGCGGCAGCGGTTGCGACGGCAGGGGCCTAGTGGCGTGCTGAGCCTCCGCGGGAATCTGGCGCTCGCTGCCGTGTTGTCTGGTGCCAGTGGTCGTCTGAGAATGCAGCGATGCTAGGCTAGGCTCTCCGGCCAGATCGCCCGCGGAGGAGCTCGCGCTGCCGTGCCTGGACCGCCGTACCCCAGACGCATCTGCCTGCGACTGTAGGTGCGGCGGCTGGGTGCCGCTGCTGCCGCCACCACCACCGCCGCCACCGGACGCGCGGTTCGCAGTGTCGGGCGATGATTGCGAAGACACAGCCAACTGATTCGCTATACTTGCCAGCTGTAGGATCTTCTGAAGCTTCTCCGCAGTGGGCTTTCTGGAAGCCGACGGCGGCGCTGGTGCTGGTGTTGCCGCAGGGGCCCCGTCCTCCGCGCTTAAGTTATGCGGACCTGGCTGCGACTGCTGTCCAGCCGGCGCCCGCCAGCCCGACGACAGCCTTCGTTGCGGCTCGGGGACGTCTAAAGGAGTAGTAGCAGGAGGGGTGTCCCTGCCGCTGGCACCGGCACCAGCACCAGCCGCTGCCGCAACGCCTGGCTCCTCCTTCTCTTCCTCACGCAGCGCTGCAGCTCTGGACCCCCCGGCTGGCCGGTCCGAAGACGTCGCCGCCTCCGCTGCAGGCCCTTCGCTAGACCTACCGCCATGACGGCGGTACCGTGAGAGCAGCTGATCCACACTCTCCCGCATCACCTCCTCCCCCCTACTCCTACTCGCTGCTGCAGCTGCTGCTGCTGCCGGTCCACCAGAGGCTCCGCCCACCACCGCCGTTGCTGCCGCAGCAGTCGCGGATGCGGCAGCAGCTGCCAAGGCTGCCTGGGCGCGAGCCTGCACCTCCGTACGCATCTGTTGTTGATGGCTTGAACGCAGCTGCGGCACGATGGTGGTTGTGGTGTGACTTGGCGGCGTCGCGGCGTGAGCAGGTAGGGCCGGCGCTGGCGGCGCTGCCAGCTTGTGACCTGCCGTGGAGCGTGTGAATGCCTGGTTGACCATTTGTAAAGCGGTTTCGGAGAGGCGGCCGTCAGCGCCTCTTTCCAGGGACATCACTGCCTGGTACAAGGTGGGATGCTCATGTGCCAGCCGGTGCAAGGCTGCTGTCATGGCGCTGGATGTTGGCGCCAGCGGCGCCCCAGCCGCGGTGTGGGAAGCACGGCTGGGTGCTGCAGGGCGACAGACGAGCGACATGCAAGCAGGGGCAGAGGGGCGTTGTTGCAGCGCGTGGATGAAATGTGAGCTTGGTTGAGCGCCTTGCTAAGTGTACTTAGTGTCAGTGCAAAACCAGCGCGAGTTAGCCCACGAGGACGGGCCAGCAGCACACCAACGCGGCGCGGCAGCCTTTGTGTTTGGTGCTCGGGGAACGGCTTATCAACACTTCGTAAAAGCGGTATTAAAAGCAGCATGTAAGGGTACTTACTGTTACGGGACGGGCTCTGATCGATGCCGCGATACCTCGCATCCGAATCCGGCTGTTGTGACCAGGGCTTAAGGCCTGATGAAGCCGGTGGTGTCGTTGAAGTGTACCAAGCGGGTTGCTGGGAGGGGGCGTCTGGGCGTGGTGGAATGCGGGAGGCGACATCGCCGCGGCGCGTTGGCGAAGGATTCTGCCACCAGAAAGCGTCGTCCTTCGTTGTCCTGGGGCGGAGGAAGAGGAGGGTGGACAAGTTTGTTGGGGGTTTGGGGTTTGCTTGCGTTTCCAAATGGTTCGCAGGGTTCCACATGTGCAAGTGATGCCCTCGGCCGCACTAGGGCCGATGAGGTTGGAAAGTGTGGCTGGATCAAAATCCAGGGGGACTAGGTATGTGCTCCATTGTCATGCTCCGGCAGGTACAAATCATAGTCGCCGGTGCCAACGGGTGATTGATAATTGTTCATACGATGAGTTGTCTTAGGACCCACCTCTGTGGGCTGCCTGAGATGCCTGCTGCGCGAAATTGGGCTATCTTCTCCGCTATTGTCGACCCTCTTCTTGGGGTTCCCTCGGCCATCGGGCTGGTCCACGTACACAAGTTATATGGGACTTTCCGGTTGTGCTCTTACAATTTATTGCTTCGCAAGCCTTCTAATGCGCCGAGCTTTCCTATAGCGTTGGCTGTCAGTCCATTCTCAGTCAAAAAATACCAGGCATGTCCAGTGCTGTTTACCTTGACAAGAAATACTTCAAGGATTTTCTTTGAGATCACAAATGCCATAAACTCCAGAGAGATTGAAGCTTAGCCTAGAAAGTGAATTTTAAAAAGTCGGCATGCCTTTATGCCGCAAGCATAACTGACTCGGCTTTAGAGGGGGCGACGGGATATCTTGCCACGGGCTAGAGGCGCAGAGGTGCAGTAGCCAGGGCAGTTGGAAAAAGCAACGGTCAACGAATGTCCTATTTTTAACAGGTCAGCGCAAGTTAGGTGTTACAGAAAGATCTCAGATTAAGTGGCAATATAAACACAAGCCTTTTACTGGATGCAGTTTAGAAAGGACAAATGCACTAAGTGTAGCGCGCAGCGTTCTGCCTTGGATGCAGCCTTTACCAAACCGTATGGAGCTGCTTTGACGTATGTCTAGGTCCCCACGCGCAAAACGCGACGTTGCTAAGTGGTTCGACCAGTATCCCACTTTACATCATGCGCTGCCTACACGCACGTCGTGCAGTGTCTTGAAATTACCTTTCATGAACTTGAAGTAATTCCGGATGAAGTCCTGCTGGAGACCATCGGGAGCCGAATATTGCATACCTCAGCACGACCATGCTGCCGAACGAAACAGCACATTTTGGCCTGAGCAGCACATCCTAAACGCTGACACGACGTGGGTCGAAGGGATACCAACACACGCATTACCAGTGCACGGCGCCCAGGGGCTGTAGGACCTGGCTATTCCAAGGAACCGTGGGTCACAGCCTCAGCACCTATTTTCACTTACTGCCATTGGCAGCCAGAGATTACAGTCACCCAGCCAGCAACCCCAGCATGCGCAGGAGCCACACTTCGCTGCCACTGCCACAGCACCAACCGCAGCACGGCAACAGTTCCTCAAGGGTTATGCAAAGATGTATAGGACAGCCCCTTTCCGTAGCGCAATTGGAATGCGCATGATGCAGAGTGCGATAGTTGGGTTCAGCGAGCTGTGAAGCTTGGAATTGTACATAGAATCTCTGCACCGAAGCTCCTGCACCTAGTTGACTGCGTCGGAGATCGCACGCAGCCGTTCGGGTGGGTGACTTGACAAGGAAGAAGCCGGGGTCTCCGTGCTTCGGGGTCTTTATCAGATTTCAGGTTTCAGGAGCATAAGCCACACGTACCATAGGGTGTAGCCGGCATAGCCTCAAGCATGGGGAAGACTTCCTTTTGTGTTCCTTTATGGACCCATCATCCAGTGTTAAGACTGGCAATTTTACCTGATATGCCGTACAGTACACACGGCCCAATGGCATCTAATCGGCTGTGGCTGTACGACTAGTGGCCGAGTTGGTTGTTGTCGAGCCTCTTGTATATTGCTTCTTGGAGCGCAAACACGGTACATTTCGCACCGCCTCCATCTCAACGCTATTCTTACCCTTTTCATTCCGCACGTCAGTCTCAACCCACGCCTTGCACCAAGGGCTATTCTTACCCTTTTCATTCCGCACGTCAGGCTCAACCCACGCCTTGCACCAAGGGCTATTCTTACCCTTTTCATTCCGCACGTCAGTCTCAACCCACGCCTTGCACCAAGGGCTATTCTTACCCTTTTCATTCCGCACGTCAGTCTCAACCCACGCCTTGCACCAAGGGCTATTCCATAGTGTCCCTTTAGTACCACTTAGTTCGCACTGTTACTGACACGTGGCAGTCCAGTTCGCCGCTATACATGGTCATGGCCAGCCGCCCACCACGGCCCATGAATGTGTTGTATCCTGTAAAGCTTTCTGCAACGGTTTGGGCTCCGAATCCTAACTGTCGGTGGTTGGCTCGTCCGGTCCGATTTACCGAACTTCTCTGTTACTAACTAATACCCGTCAATCCCGCTGTCGGTGATTACAGGTCTAACTAATACTGATATTAGTTTACTTGCGGCTACTGTTAGCTGCGGCGGCTAAAGCGACTACTGATAGTCGTCCGCCACCTGAATGCCGCACCGCTGCGGAAGTCCGTACCTGCGTATGGGCAGGGGTTTTACCTGTGTAAAGCTGGGACCTGCGTCCCTGTTTCGTCTGACCGAGCGAGAGTAGTTCGTGCGAGCTATGGCTTCTGGATAGCGCGTCGCCCAGTCGTACTGGGAACGTATCGGCGCGAGGCCCAAGTGGAGTCACTGATGACTATTTATTCTATACACTTGTATCAATCGGTATCTTTCGATGCCCCCATTATGTGGTTGTGTATGGAAGGCGCAAGTCTCTGAGGCACCAGGAGACACAGTCCATAGATAGCTTACATCAAAAGGATGCTGTTCATGCTTTTATTTAGCACGAGCTGACTCGAATCTGTGACCCGGAGTTGAAGAAGAAACACGTTTTTCTGTTCGCTGAAAAAATCGTAAAACCCTAGTGCATGTTTTATTTTTAGTTTTTATGTTGCAGGACCTCAATCCATATTGTTAGACCTATTTGTAATGTGCGTGCCGTGCAGCTCCTACTATTCTATGCATGCATGAACTGCAGCAGCAGGAGGGCTGGAATTGGGGAAGAGCTCTGTCGCAGAATTGGCCTGACTTTTATTCCTGACAAAATTCTGCAGCTTCCCCATAGGAACAATTAGACAGCCCTCGAAAAGACCCTCTGGAAATTTGTTACGGTCGAACTAGTGGTTTGATCTTCCACTTTGATAAACCTAATCCGTATGTCAGGGAACCACAACTTATGCTTGTCTAGCTTTTTTACTAAGCTGGACATAGCATCCTTCCTATTCACAGTGACACCTGTTACCAGCAGCACCTTTGGCAGATGTAGAGTCTGCTGAAGAGCTGTTCGAGGCGAGGGAAGGTCCGTCGCTGGCCTCGCTGCCCCGGAAGGTCAGGCCAGTCAGCAGGCCTCACGATTTGCGAAATGGAGGCGTTTTTTTGCACCGTGGTCCATAGGAAGGGAAAAAACCATTGGCAGGCGCTCCGTTCCGCGCTGAGGCTGGGCCCTGATCAAGACACCGCAAAGAGGATACACGCTTTCCGGAAGGGTTTAACGGGCAAAGGGCCGAACATGGGGGCTACCGCTGCTTAAACTCTAAAACTCAATCGGATATTATGACTGTTGTCACGGCTACCTTTGGCCACGGCCAATGGCCTGTTTGGTATCTTGATGAGGTATGGGACCGCATAGTAAGCTGCTGAAGTCATCAATAAATCTTGAGCTCTACAATTATCCGTGCTAGGAGTTTTTACACTTTCTTGCGTGCACAACCGACCGACCGACCTTCCTGCAATTATTAACCGGGCCTGTGTACGGGCAACGAGCTGTAATTTGTATAAGCCGGTAGCAAGCCAAGCCATCGGAACAGATGCAGGTTATGAAAGCGATCCGCCATGCATGTTGCCAGAAAAGGTCATAGTCTGGAAAAGTTATTGTTCGTACCAGACCTGTTACGGCGTAACTTAGGCTTGGCTAAAGGAGACGGACGTGATAACTGCAATACTGACTGATTTACTTTCATCAATTGCGGCTAGGCATGCTCTTGCAAGGATAACGTACTTCTCTTGGGCGTTTCTTTACCAACAAGGTTAAGCAAAAGGTGTTTCTATTTTTAAGTTGTTAACACAGAACTTCAATGAAGGGGCCTTGAAACTTAACAGGAACCTGGCTTCAGCACTATCTTTCCTCTTTCCTTCTTCTTGAACCAGCATGCCAGGCTTTCCGAGAGCCGCCTACTGACATCAGCCTTTTGAGTCCTGCTTATGCGAGAGGCAAAATGTCAATCCAACAGGACTGCTGGCCACCATGGACAGCTTGTTGCGCATGGCGACACGAGCGAATGCCAACCGCTGTGCAAGGACGAACTACGGAGTTATCTTGATGGCTCTGGGAAGGTGTTGGCCCTTGCTGTGATTGGAGTTCAGTGCTTACGGCCTAGACGTTGGGCTTGCGGCTTCATTCCTTCTTGTCTCCGACCCTCCACCACGGAAGATGTGCCTTGCGATAGACGTGAACAGCTGTCTTTTGCAACAGTCCTTGTGCTCGGCGGATACTTGTCTTGTCAGGTAGGAGAGTGCATTGAAAACGGGTCACACCCATTGTCAGCTGTGTAAAGCTTGACAGCGTCGTCGCGCGCACAAGCATGCAGGATGTGGACGGCCTTTTCAAAGCTTGGATCCAAAGGCCAGCTGGCGAGGTGCTTCGCGCAGTGGCGAGGTGGGGAATGCTGTACTCGACACCGCTGCGGGCACCGGTTCAGACGATGGACCTGATCGCAGGTGTGCTGTTTCACGCACTCCTTGCTACATGGAGGTCAAGCTGTCGGGATCTCTGAACTCCCCTGACCTAGGTGCTGGCGGGCCCGAGGTGGAACAAACTTACCAGGTATGACGGCAATCCGGTCGCCACGAAAAAGCATGCTGATCTTTCAGCTGCAATTACAAGCACTCCCCCACGATACGAGCATCACTCCTTTATGGTCCTCCTATTCAGGAACATGCGTTGTCGGGCTCTGGATGTCTTCCTGTGGTAGGAGCTTTACGCGCTCCTCAGTGTCCCGTGCACCTCAGTGCTCCCCTCCTTTATACATGCTCCTCAATGTCCCATTCGACTATATTCCTTTCCCTCCACCTTCCCTTAAGCAGACCAAACTTGAGCCCCGGCCGCATCATGGTCCCCAGTGTACACAACTTTGCGCCAGTTTAGTCTCCGTAGTCATCTCAACCTTATTGAACAGTCTTGCACTTTTTCCCAGCGTTATTACCAGCGTCAAAAACAACGAAAGCTACCCACGACTACCCATGCGCCGCCGCGCCATTCCCACCGTGTTACGCGACAGGTTAAGAGCTGCACGTACGATGACGGCAGCGGTCCCCACGTTCCAGGGTTGTTGGTCATGCAGCAGGGGCCCCCCGCTGGAGTCGTGACTGCTCCGCAGCCTGTCGGCATCTCAAACCATCATCCAACCGACATGGGCTTCTGGCCCACATTTTCTGCCGCGCTGAGCAGCCGGATGCTGGACATGTCAACGCTGACTTCCCACCCCACTGTGGCCGCAAACCTTGCCGTGGAAGGTGCCGCGTGCTGCGTTACCCTGCTTCAGTTTCCAACAGGGTGAGGCCAGAGTGGTTGCGAGGTGGAAGAGCTGTTACCGGGGTCAGCAAGGATACGCGTCGTGCTTTGTGGTGTCAATCGCTGTGCGATGCCCGCGGCGCGTAGCACCTTGAACTGCATTTGTACGCCTACCCTCTTCATCAAGTCGTTTCCCATTTTATTGGGAGAGCCTCGCTTTTAAAGACAGCCCCGGTGACACACCGACACATACATACACTCATTCAAGCACGCGTGTGTGTATGCGCACGCATGCACACACACGCACACAAACAACGCTCGCGCTATGATTTGACGCGTGTGTTATATATAATTCACACAACAACACATGACACCGCGCGCGACTGGCCCGCACCTGGTCCTAGCGAGCGGCTCCCGGTTCTGCTCCCTCGCTGCCACATGAAAAGACGTACGTCCCGCTGCTTGTCCAGTCCGCACATCCGTCTTTTGAGCAACAAAATGGCCATCCTTCCATACAGCCCTCACCCTAATCTGCGCCGCATTGCCGTGATGTGCCCATGGCCGTGCTGTCCTGGCTGGCTGGCTGGCTGGCTGGCAGGCTAATCCTCTTTCAAAATCCTCGCTCAAAAGCTTTTGCTGGCGATTTAATCGGCAAGCCGCTGGGGATTTCCTTTCTGCGCCAGCTGCTGAGCGAGTCCACGAGTCCGGACGCTTCCGGAGACCCCATGGACGCCATGCTTCAGGCGCTGGAGTCTGGCAAGGTACGGCAGCTGGTGCAGTACAGTCGTAACAGTACTCGTCCATGCGCTTGGAAATTGAAAGCTTGGCTGACCCAGATCGCCGCCATTCGGGACGTTGGCATATGGATTTTAAAGCCTTGAAAAGAAAACAGAGCCGTGGCGACCCAAATCGCCACGAAGGTAGTGGCTCTGGGTCCCAATTCTGCGGGAATGTCATCCTCGTAGCCATGCTTTTGTGTCGTCCCCATTAGATGCTTGGCAATCCATGTCCGGTACAGCGGTAATCGAATTCCCTTGTTGGCGCCTTTTCAGTCTAAAGAGCTTGTATGTATTCGCACATGTAACATACTCTTGGCATGCCTTCGGCTTCCAGGCCGGGCGTCTGGGAAATGAGTGCAGCACCCCCTGCGGTCGCGAGCTGCAGGAGTTCGAGGTGGTCGTGCAGGTCCCCGCCACGATGAGAGATCTAGAGCGCACCTTTGAGCGACGCGGCAGGGACAAGGACTCTGGCGCGCTGGGCACGATAAAGCAGCTGCATCTGCAGCGATACACGAGCGCCCTGACCGACTTGCTCACGACGGATGACCCAGAGGGGCCCCAGGAGGTCCTGGATACGGAGGAAAGGATGTTGCTCGAGGCATTGACGCGCTACGGCTCGACATCGCGCGGCGTCGGCGGGGAACGCGACGGCGTCGGCAGTGACCTTTCCGCCGTAGACGGTGCGGCCACTGGCGGGATGGCCGCTGGCCGGCGGCACGTGCGCCGCAGCATTAGCCTCCGCGAGGTGGACGCTGCGCCGTTGCGCTCCCCGACTTACGCGCTGGCGGAGGCGCTGCACCGTCCCGTGCAGAGCATCTACCGTGCGCGGCGCCCCGACTCCCAGCGCGCCCACCTCATGACGCAAAGCCGCGCCGCAAGCTTCTCCATCCTCGCCACAAGCACTGGACGTTCCTCGGGCGCTCGGACCATTACGCTGCTCAACAACCCATCGTCGCTCCAGCCCGGTGACCACGTGTACGGCGGTGGTGGCGGGTCGGTGAGTGGGCGGAGTCGCCTGGCCTTGGCGAACAGCAGCACGCTGTACTACTCCGGGGAGCTGGCCAGCGGCCCGCGTGTACGCGCCGATACGGTGCTGGGCGCGGCTGGCGCCGTCAGCAACGGCGTGTCGGCTGCGGTGGATTATCTTGGACTTGGGCTGTCCAGGCGCGGCAGCACGTTTGCTGCTGGCCATACAACGACGTCATCACACGGCGGCGGTGCCGCTGTCACAAGAGACATCCGAACCGCGGGCATTGTTCCGCCGAGGCAACAACAACATCAGCAGCTCCTGCAAAGTCACTACCAGAACAAGAATCATGCCCATCACCTTCACAGCCAGCCCCAGCAGCAGCAACAGCAACAACAACGAACAGTGGGTGGCTGCGGCAGCTTTGACGCAGGCGTGGCAACCCACATTCCTCGTGCCCGCATGGGACCCTTGGTATCGGGGGAGAGTGCATTGGATCGGCGCTCATTGGAGGGGGGCAGTGTCGTAGCTGCTGCCCGGGAAGGTGCCGCTGCTGCCACTGCCTCGGGCCGGGAGGCGCCGCCGCAGCTTGGCGGCGACGGCGGCGATGGGAAGCCACTGCACGGCAGCACTGAACAAAGCCTTTCCGGACGGCCAATATCGCAGCCAACGCTTGACTTTGCATTAGTCGCTGCTGGTTCCAGCGGCCTTAGCAGCTGTTACAGCGGTCCCAGTACGCCAGGGGAGGAGGCCTGGGTCGTCGTGCGAGAACGCGAGCTAGGGCTACCTGCCTGGGGCCCTGCCAGCGGCGGCGGTGCGATCGCCACGTCAGCGTCGGCGCCTGGGATGGCGGGGGATGCAACGGGAGCGGCTTCATCGCCGCCGCAGCGTCATCGGGCAGCTCCACGTTCCGCACGCACCGCACCGGCGCCGTGTGAGGGCCGTGTCCTGCACAAACCCTCGGCTTCCCTGTCCCGGATGGGAGCCGCCACTGCGACCCAGCGGTCCTCTGCTGGCCAGCTGGTCCTGGTGCCTACAAGCCTAGCGATGGCGCGCTTCAGTAGCCCGCCTGCCGTACGTGCGACAGTGCCAGCGCGGCTCGGAAGCCGGGCGGTCCTGAGCCGTGCCGCGGGGAACGGCGGCGCCAGCGCGGCCGCGGTGGACGCTGCCGCTGCTTCTGCGTTGAACGCTGCGGCGCTGGGGCTCGCCTACCAGCGTTACGAGGCTCAGTTTATGGACAGCGGTAGTACGCGGTCGGGCCTGGCGGTCCAGGCTGGGCAGGCAGTCGGCGGCAATAGCCAATCGTCGGCCTTCACGCGGCCTGCGGGTCTGGACTCCCTCACCCTCGCGACACTGTCACTCATACGCCACACGAACATGAGCACTGTGGGCCGCGATGATAGCGCCGTGCATCAACGTTCGCTGCACTTTCAGCTACAAGCATCGCAACAACAGCAGCAGCAGCAACAGCAGCAGCAACAGCAGCAGCAACAACAGCTGTTGCTAGTCGCACACAGCTACGAGCCAGTGCTCTCTGTGGCAGGCTCCAGGCTGGGCAGGGAGGCTGCTAGGACTGTGGAGCTTATGCCGCATGCGCTCGCTCAGGCGACGAAGAGCGGTTTCTTCCGGACTTTCTCAACGCCGACCGACCTGGGGTGTCTGGGGGGCCCCCCGGGTGGGGTTGCCAGTGCTTCACTCCTGGGTCGCGACACGCTCAAGGGCCGAGGGGTGGAAGCCTCCAGCAGCACCCTGGCAGCGGATGTAGCACAACAACCAGCCAAGACGCCGCCAGATAAGCGCTTCAGCGTCTGTGCCGAGTCGAGGAGTTTGGGAAGCGCCGGGTCACCACTGGCATCGGTGGCGCCGTCGCCCCAGCCAACTCAGTCGGCCAACTCACGCAGTGGGCCCGGCGGAGAGGTGCGTAATCTTCTACCACCCCTACTGCAGCGGGCACTGTCGCCGCCGTTGACTTTCCCATCCAGAAGCGGTAGTGGTGGTGGTGCTGGTGGTGCTGGTGGTGGTAGTCTTCCCGCACCACATGGGGGTGAGACTCCTGCGGCGGCTGGAGTGCCGTCGGTGGGATTGGGTACGCAAGACCATGAATCGCATTTGCTGCTTCTGAGCGCCGCCAACGATGAGGGCCCGGCCGCGGTGGAGAGCGGAGCCGCTGGTGTGCGGGGTTTGTCCATGTCGGTCTCCGTACACACAGGTGACTGTACGACGGCACCTCTGTCCGGCATGACTACAGCCACTGGCCCCGCCACCACATCTACCACCACCATACAGCCGGCCTCGCCAAATACCTCTAGCCTGGCATGCAGTCCACACCAATCATCGGCAATACGGCCATCTGCTGCGGCGGCGGCGGCAGCGGCAGCGGCAGCGGCAGCGGCAGCGACGACGGCTCCGCCGTGGTTGATGCGCACTCTGCGATCAGTCCCGGCGCCGCGTGACACATGTCCCCTTGGAACTGGGCAGGAGAAGCAGAAGCTTCCGCCAAACCAGCGGCCACAGCAGCTGGTGGTGCCGTCGCTGGCGGCGACCCTCGAGCCGCCCCGGAGCTCCGGCGGGAGCGGTGCCGCTGGCTCTGGGTCGTACCTGCCCGCCGGCTTTGGCTCCATGCCGGCTTCGCCATCGTCAGGGCGCCCGTCGCTGCTGCGGGCGATGAGCGGCCCCGAGGACGATGCCATGCTATGCGGTGGCGGCGGCGTGGGCGACAGCGCCACAGTCTGCGGATTTCGCCCGATCGTATCCGACGCTGCACGTGCCCTGCCCCGCCTGCTGCACGGATCTAAGCTGTTGAACAGCTCCCCTATGGAGGTGCCTCCGTCCATGCATCTTGCCTCTGCTGACATCCTGTCGACCACCTCCGGCATCGTCGCAACTGCAGCAACGGCGTCTCGGCCGCCTCCAACACTGGCGACTCCGGCGACAGCAGGCACGATGTTTCAGGCGAAGGTCTTACCGCAGTCGCAGCAGGCGACGCCCACGGGCATGGTGCCTGCTGACGGCGGCAGCGCCGCTGGTGCTGCTGCTGGTGCTGCTGCCGCGGCGGCGGCAGCGGCTGTTGCGACCACCAGAACGACAGTGACGACGGGGTTGTCAACAGCAACAGCAACAGGCGTGACGGCGTCCTTCGAAACCAATGCAGCCGGAGACACGAGCTTTGGCGGGGCTTTATCAACTGCGCCGGTCGACGTGGTTCAGTCTATGGACGGCCGCCGGCGCGCCACAGTGGACGGCCTCCACGGGGAATCGGCCACAGGAACCTTCCCTGCCAGCAGCCATGAGTCCGCAGCCCAGCGCGAGCCCAGTCTGGGTGCGGCCCCCGCGGCCTCGAACCTGCGCAACATGCGCCAGCGCTCCCGGCGTAGCGTGCCGCTGCGTTCCCAGAGCACCGCCCGCAGGCTGACGCAGCTCCTGAGCAGCTTTTCCAGCCAGGTGCCGATCGGCAGCGCTGGTGGCGCCCTCACCGCCTTCTCCGTTAACCCTGGCGAGCCGCCTGGCTCTGGACGCCAGCGGCACAGCTTGATGCTGCCGTGCTCAGAGGTGGGCATCGCTGGCGATATACCCACCACCAGCGACGGCACAACACCTGGCGGGGGCGGTATGATTGCGGCAGCTGCCGCCGTCGCGGCAGGAGCGATGCGTGGCAGCAGGGCCCCAGGTCGCATCAGTTCTGCGGTAGCCTCCACCGCCAACGCTCATCCTTCGAACGCGGCGGCGGCCGCTGCCGCGGCCGCCGTGGGAACCGCACAGCGGCGCGTCTGGCACAAGGTAATCGTGCACTGCGCCACGCCGCTGTCGCCGGCGCAGCCAGCGGGAGCGGCGGCGGCGGCGGCGGTGGCGGGTGCGCACCTCAGCCCGCTAGGACGTGACGGCGGCTCTGTGACGAGCGGCGTTCCGACCAGCGCGCTGTTGAGCGGAGGCACCGGCAGTCGGGCTGGCGGGGGTCCCCCAATCGGTAGCCGTGTCCTCACGCTGACGCTGACTCAGATCGACGTCACAGAGCAGGTGGAGGCGCAAGCGGGACTGGCGAAGCTGCTGGAACAAGAGCACAAGGTAGGATGCAATCCGGGACTTGCCGCCCATATCAACCTTCCAACAGCATGGAAGCCTTTTCCAGAGCGCCCGATCAGGGACTGGAATGCGTTGTTGTACTGTCCTCCTGCTGAGTTGCTGAGTTCTTGTGCGTTGCTGCTATGTGCGGTGCGACGCTTACTGCTCGGCGCCGCCGCTTTGACGGCGGTGCTGCCAAGTGAGCGCAAATACACGCGCGGTGTGCGTGCAACCCGCGGCTGGCTAGGCTAGCTACGCTTGCCACCGCCCTACGACTTGCGCCGCCGTGGCCACTTCCATACATACTGGTATAACATGTGTATCCTGTATGCCTTGGGTGCGGCTGAGGTGTGGCCGTGGGATTACCGTTTAGGGTCGGTGGGGGGTTGTGGGGGTTGTGAGGGGGGGGGGCCCGGACCCGGGCAAGGTGCGTTGCGGACGCGGGGCGAGGCCTGTCTATGGTGCTTGCCGGTGAGGGACTGTGTCCACTGGAACGGACGGCATCCACAACCCCCCCCCGTTGGGCGCCACGACGACTGAAGCCGTCCTGCCTGGATATAATCCGTCGTCTTCTTGTTGCGCTTGCGCGGCCGCAGGTCCTGGAGGGCATCTTTCCAAGGTGGGTGCGGCGCGAAAGTGCGGGGGCCTTCTTCTTGCGTGGCTGTGTGCATGTGGTGGCCAGCAGCGGACCAGCAGTCCTTGACCAGCCGGTCTTTTGCGTTTGCCGCGGGAGAGAGGAGGGCGCTGTACCCGCGTCCGCGCATGCATGCGGCACATATTATGCACGCGGGGTGGGACGGGGGGCGGGGGGGCCTTGCATGCATGCGCGGGATATAATGAAACGTGTTGGAACAGCCTGGGAGGCACCATAGCCCCAGACCCCGCCAAGGAAGGAGAGGAAGGAGAGGAAGAGCAAGTGCGGAGACGGAAAAAGGTGGTCGTCTCGGAGTACGCGGATGAGGCCCAGTGCAGTGCAGTGCAATGCCGGGCCCCCAGCTCGTGTCTGGTAGTGTCTGGACGTGCATCTGGTCTTGTCCTCGGCACACTTCCCAACCCGGGAGTTCTCATCACGGGTATTGCGGCACCCTACCCGCCGTTCAACCCGACTGCGGACTTGTCCGATTTCTCCTCCAGGATGCGGTGTTCAGCCACCATCACCACTATTACCAGCATACAGTAGCTGTATGGTAGTACCTCATATAGTAGTGTCTCACATCACATATACAGGCACATGCACACACACACATATACACGCACGCGCACGCACATATACACGCACACATATACACGCACGCGCACACGCATACACGTGCTTCTCCGGACCGGTGGCAGGCATGTGATCGAGTACATGACGCTCCAGGAGGCTGCCAGGGCCTTTCCCGGCGCCTCGGCGGCGGCAGGGGCGGGGACCAGTTTGCTGTCGCTGGGGCCTGGCAGTGTGGAGCGCATGGCTTCGCTGGCGACCTGGCACCCGGGGGTCACCATTTTGTTTGCAGGTAGGGGTCCGAGGGCTCCGAGGCCAGGACTCTGGGCCGCTGGACTGCCCGGTCTGAGGACTGTGGACTTGGTAGTAGAGTGTCGGTGTGTGGGGCGCATCTCCTTGGACGGAGCGCCTCGCCCTGTGCGTGTATAATGGTGTTCCCTCAGTGGCTGCCTGCCTACCCGCCTGCCTGCCTGCCTGCCTGCCTGCCTGCCTGCCTGCCTGCCTGCCTGCCTGCCTACCTGCCTGCCTGCATGCATGTGGGGGAGGGTGTGGTTTGCAGTGGTATGCCGCGAGCGCCTTCTTCTTTGCGAAACGGAGAAGATGTCGACGCCCTCTCCCAACTGGCGTGATGCGCTCCCTCCCGATGCCAGCCCATCCCCCCAGGGTTTTGCTCCTCGCCCGAGTACTGTATACTCCAACCAAACCAAACCTAACCATGCATCGCTCCCCCCCCCCGCCATCACTCGGCTTCCTCCGTTCTCGCATTGGCTTTGGACCGGGGCGCCACCAACGGACTTCTTGCCTAATGCCTAAACAAACTGAGCCTGTGTCTGTATGTCTGTATGTCTGTATGTGTATGTGTGTGTCATTGACCCGTACGTCCAAGTGTGTCCTGCCTTGTACCTGCGGAGGGAAGGGGGCTGCAGCCAACCCGACTGCAGCTCCCCTGTCTCCATTATTGGCCCATATCCCGAAATGCCGCTGTACGTGCAGATTGCGTGGGCTTCACTTCCATGTGCCATGCCGCCACGCCACTTGCTGTGATGGCCTTCCTGAACCAGCTGTACTCCCGGTTTGACGACATGATTGACATATACAAGGTGTACAAGGTGGAGACGATTGGAGGTGAGGTTGGCCACCTGCAGCTACCTGCGCTACGTGCGGCTCAGCGGGCTGTGTGTGTGTATGCGTGTGTCTCTGTGCGTGTGTCTCTGTGTGTGTGTCTCTGTGTGTGTGTCTCTCTGTGTGTGTAAATGAACTGAGGCGCGAGGCGTAAGAGAGAGATTGTGTGTGTGTATGTGTGTGTGTGTGTTTCTTCGTGACACCAAGTTCGTGTCCTGGGTTGCAGTTGGTTGGTTCGCATCACTATGTCCCGCAATATATTCGTTCAGCGATACATCTTTCCGCCTCCTCGCCCTTCTACTCCGATCTCTTCACGCATCTTGCCGTGTGTTCCCCCGTCCCCACCTCCCTCATGTGTTCCTCTCGCGGCTCGATCGCTGCTTGACCACTGCTTGACCCCTCCACCACCAGATTGTTACATGGTCGCCGGGGGACTGGTGGCCTACGATGATGACGGTTACAAATCCGTTATCAGCGGTACGGAGGACCCCCTCCACGCTGTACGGGTGATGGAGTTTGCAAAGGTAGGTGTCAACGTGTCTTTCAGCCTGCCTATCTGTCTGTCTACCTGTCTTCAGAACTCTTTGGCTTCCCAACCCAAATTGGTTGGGAAGCTAGAACCACACTGGCCAGGCCCTAACACCGGCTTCAGCAGCGGCAGCAGCAGGAGCATGCTGCACAGCCATGTACACGGTTTCCCCTTTCGGCTGCCGCGGGGAATACTTCCTATGTCCACGGGGCGTTCATTTAAGATATCCGCACGTGCTGCATACCTCTTGACCTCCTGACCTCCTTTCCTCTCGCCAAGGTTCTTTCCCTCGTCCAATCCTTAAACCCCTTTTACCTACCTTACCACTGTTTTATCGCCTCTCCAGGCTATGCTGCGCGCCTCACGTGATGTTCGGATGCCGCATACCGGCGAGCCTGTCCAGATGCGGATCGGCCTGCACAGTGGCCCGGTCACGAGCGGCGTGGTGGGCGACCGGATGCCGCGCTTTTGCGTTTTTGGTGACACGGTGGTGAGAGGCAGAGCGGGGGGACGTTTTTTGGATGTGTGTGTGGGGGGGGGGGGGAAGAGAGGAAAAGGAGTGAGTGCATTGGCGGAAAAGGAAAGAGCGGGAATATGGACTGGAGTGGGAAGGATGAAAGATGCACCAGAGAAAGAGATGCACCAGAGAAAGAGATGTTGGGCCGCACTGTCTGAATTTCTGACTGTCTGACTGTCTGACTGTCTGACTATCTATGGAATTAGGTTACATTCTACGACAGGAAGCGGCTGCCGGGAACCTTGTGGCCATCGAGTTGGTGTCCCGGTTCCATGTCCCATGTCCCAGCCGCCCCCAGGGCAAGCGGCAGTTGGGGCTTTAAGATGGCTAAAAGATTCTTTATCTTCAATAATATTAACTAATTTATTTTGTTCGTCGGGCAATAGCACTATAGGGCTGACTAACCCCCTCTACTGTATCAACTGATTTCCCCCCTGCCGCCGCCGCTGCTGCTCTTCAGAACGTGGCCAGCCGCATGGAGACCACCTGCCGCCCGGGCGCTATTCACGTGAGTGCCGCGACGCAGGCCCGCCTTCCCAGCGAGGCCTGGCGTGATCTGGGCATGACATCCGTCAAGGGCAAGGGCGAGATGCGCACCTTTGAATGGGCGGGTGATGTGGACGCGCCGGTGGACGGCGGACAGCTGCAGCGGGTTATTGGGCTATACCTCTAGGGGGCAGCTGCTTCGTGGAAGAAGAGAGGAACTTCCACGGGGTCGGCGTGCGTGCGTGCGTGCGCGGCGCGCGCTGTCGGCGCCGCAGCAGGCTGCAGGAGCACCGATGGGAAGATACAAAACCATAGGGGCCTGGCCTGGTTGGAGGAGCCCCCCAAAAGCCGCAAGTAGCGCTGAGATATGCGCGTGCGAGAAATTGAGAGGCTCGAAGACTCTTTTGAGGCGCAACAACAACGCGTGCTGTCTCCCCCTTCTGATACAGCTCATCATCGCATTAGCATCAACAAGCAGACCGGCATCAGGACGGTGGTTTAATAAAAGGCGTTTCTCCTCCTGAGCAGCAATTGGCTGCTTATTGGATGGAGCCTTGGACGGGGGCGGGTCGGTGAACTGCACACTAAAGAAGGAAATCATTCTTACTTGATATATAATTCAGCTTGAAGCAATTGTGGGTGTGAGGCGTCTTGTTGAACTGTGTGTGTATGTGTATGTGTGTTGTTGTTGTAGCTCGAGCACGTGGCGAACAATAATACGTACGCATATGTACGCGGTTAAGACAGACAGGAGGTAAATGCCACTTTTGAGTTGGCCCAGAGATAAGAACAATGTGCATGAGAGACTGGTGTGCGACTAGACAGCGCCAAGACATGCGTTCCCCACACACGCACGCACAGAGGGCTGGAAAGGGCACGCACATACACACGCACACACACACACGGACACACACACGGACACACACACGGACACACACGCGCACGCAGTTCCAAGGCTGGGAGCGGCTGCCTACCCTTACCCCTGCAATTACTTGGGGTGTTAAGCCATATGCACGCCACGTGCCATTGCGAGGACCTGAGGACGACAACTAAACCTGAGGACTACAGGAGCGGGGGGCGAGCTGGCGTGCGTTGAATTAGCGACAATGGGTCATAAGCCGCTGTTGTGGCGGCTAAGGTGGGCCTGGCTTGTCCTGCGCTTTGCTTTACCGCGACCTTGTAGGGTAGAGACGACCGCGGCGTCAGGAGCACGTAGTTGAGGAGTACGGGAGCTTTGTGCTCGCGGTTTGGCCACGGTTGGAGGGCCGGCACGTATCAATTGGGTCAGGGGCAAGGGGCCAGCCAGGTGGCGGTCGCGGCGCTAATGAAAATGATGTTTTGTTTCGTTTCGTTTCGAACCGATGTAGTGCTTGCATCCAAGCTTAGAAGCTCACCTATCCTCGGGGGGGGGGGTTCGGGGAAGCCACAGCATTTTTGCTTGGCGCTACTATGATGATGGTAATGATGATGATGATGATGATGATGATGTGAGGTGTGCGCAAGGGCCACGCGAGGATGTGCTATCAATGATAGCCTATCATCATCAGGCGGCATCATCGCTATTGTTGGGTGGCCAGACGACACAATAGTTCGAACAGTTCAGCAATTTCAACGTCAATTTCAACGCCAATGCGAACTGCGGGTTTAGAAGACTAACGGCGCTTTGAGCCGCACGTTTTGTTTTTTTTCAGAGCTTGCGAGGAGGTATGAGGAGGGAAGTGGCCACGCAGATTACACCTACTAGAAGAGGTGAGTGGTCGTGTGCGTGCGTGCGCGTGTGTGTGCGTGCGTGTATTCGTTCAGTTGCTGTAAGGTTGACGTCGTGATACCATGTACCTTGAGAAGAAGACATATGCGAGCCAGCAGCAAAGCTTACAATCAGTTTGAGGAGGAGGTCTTCGCGGGGAGAAGAGGTTCTCCTTTTGTGAGACGGGGGCTATCAGGGGCTTTATTTTGGGGGGGGGGAGACGGCCCAACCTTTCAGGGAGGCGAGAGGGGCGCGCCGTGAGGCGGCAGCAAAATGCATCCAGTGGCGCGTCTGCATTGATGTGTCCTGCCGGGCTACCCGTGCTGCTTTGCTGATTTGCTATTACGTGGGGAGAAGACGTTCCTTCGGTTGGGGGCTGGGGCTGGGGTGTCGGTGTCGGTCTTCGATTTCTCAAGGCGATGGACGCGATGGACATGGCTGGTCGTGGCGATCGTGATGGGGTGGTGGTGGTGATGGTGATGGTGGTGGTGGTGGTGGTCTGAAAGGGCTACCCGCTAAGGAGAGCCCGCAATGCATGCCTGTGTGCCTTTGCACTAAATCGTTAAGTCACAACCGGCGACACAAAAGTCGCTGCGTGACGACACTAGGCTTGGGTGTTGGTTTATGCTTCTTGCACCTGACGGAAAGCGACTGGTTGGCGTTCCATGTACCTGATAAATGTTCAGTTTTCCACCTTTTCTGGAGTGGAGCCTTGAGTTGGGGTAGGGGGGCTGTGTTTGTCAGCTTTCGGAGTTTTCCCGGCTCTTTCCGCCTCGCTAACCACATGCACAGCCTCTAGAGGGAGCGGACTGCGCCCGGGTGGAAGCCAAGGCAAGAGAGGATGGTGACTGGCATGCGTTGAGGACAGCACCATCCTTTGTGTGTTTTAATGTAAGTATGTATGTATGTATGTAAACATGGGCAAATGGTGATGCTGCACGCTCTCGGGCGTCGGGTTTGTTTTATTGTACTCGATGCGCTTTGAAAAAATGCGATTAGAAAAACGGGGAGGCGGGAAGGAAGCAGTTCCCCTTTTTCTCCCCTTTGCATGTGAGCGCCCTATATCCGTTAATACTGTTTTCGGGTCATTATATTGAATCCGGGTAATTTGTCGGGAACTTAATTTTCACGTGTTGCACATGTGTGTCGCGTGTTGCATTTGAAAATGAACAAAATGAACAAACAGTCAGCTGCCATCTCTACACCGATGCTTCGGTTGCCTGTTTCAGCCAGAAAATTTTGCGCCGCAGCCGGTCGGCTTTGTATCCCCTAGTCATGTGTATTGAGATTTTGCTGTTTGAAAAAATAGCCTTTTCAGCTGTTCGTTTATTGTTGTTCTGGATTTGTTCTGAGCCCTGGATGGTCCGAATTATTGCTTGGGAAAGACGGGCACAGGGTGAGCGCTGTTAACTCAGAGAGGTACCTGGTTGCCAACGAAGCGATTGTTGTTCAGGTGGGCTCAGTGTATACGGCCTGCCCATGGGTGATGTGCGGCTGTGCCGCGCATTGCGCCTCTAGCCATGGAACACGAGAAGCGGGGTTGCATATGGTGGGTTGAGCCACATGGCGTGGGAACGGCATAGAAGAGGTACGTGGCGAGGTTGTAAGGTTCATGGTTGAAACAACGAGCGCCTGTTTAACGCGCGTGGTTGGAAACATCGGGACCTGTGAGCATTGGGAGGTACAATCGTAGGGTTCCTGTGCATTTGGCTAGGTAGGGCCATAGCCGAGGATACGCGGTGCAGTAGATGGGCGGAGGGTGACGGTTTACATAGTTGGCGTAGCAGTGACAGCACACAGGTGCCGAGCAACGTGTTTGACAGGGAGATCGTGATGGTTTGCTAACTTTGCGCGGCTAACGTTACGCGCTGGCATTTGCTATGCATAGCGTGCTAGTCGCGTCGGTTACTCTCCAATCGTTACATGTACGGAGTTAAAAGATATAGGAAACGTTGTTTTACATACTACTCCTAGTTGCATGATAATGAGTTTTTAATTTATATGTTGCGGTATATCCCACATGTGCACAATTAGGCGCAGGAAAAACACCGGCACACCAATTTGGATTATAATTGCCACAGCGTAGAGCGCAACCTAAGATTCTCGACATTAATTTAAAGCTATAACATGGTAAACTGAGCATAAAGACTTCCCATCTTTGGAGGTGTGCCCGAACGTCGAAGCCATGGCAGCTCGCATGGCCACAGCATGCGAGAATGACCACCGGGGAGCTTATCTGCTACACAGCCTTTTCTTCAAGGTGATTAGTAGCTAGCACGTGGGCGCACGGCTCCCTGCGCAACAAAATGCGTTCCCGTTGTCCAGTGATAGCCGGAAGCTGGCTGGAGTTGTTCCTCTCGTGATAAAATTATCCGTTCCTCGTTCCTCTTGCTTTTGATGATTTATACTTTTACGCGCTCCAGTATGCTTCACGCGCTCCAGCCGACGCATCGTACGGTCTTGCCTGCATATCGTACACCCGCATGAAGGAGCTCATGCTGGACATGGATTTGCTGGTGAGATTATCGAGCGTTCCAGCGCTTTGCGCATTCTGGACTAACAAAAAGGAAAAGGAAACTCATCTCGGCTGCCTCTGTTAGCATTAACCCTGTTCCCCAAGCCCTGCTGCCCCACTTCGAACATTACATTCCACTTAGGGTCGCTCTCTAGCTTCCCACGTCTCCGCAGCCCCACCTGTCTCCGCAATACCCTAAATCATCTATCATCGTCATCGAATTTTTCCATCCCCGCTTCCCCAACAGTTACCACCACGTCTCTTCCCCCAACCAAAACATATATCCGTATAGGAGGGTGTGCCAACGACGCTCGTTGACGCATTCGTTCGGGAGCACATGCAGCGTGCGGACCTGGACGGTAGCGGTTTCCTCGGATTGCAGGTCGGAAAGGGGTTCGGGGGGGAGGGAGGGGGGTAACGAATGGAAAAGCACGACACAAGAGGGCCTGTGAAAAGGTGTGCGGACGAGCTGTCGCCTGATTAGGTAATGTTCAGGTCCTTGGTGGGCCCTTCCTGCTCTGCTTTTCCTGACCGTTCACGTACTTCCTTCTACTGGGATGTTGCCAAAACAGGACTTCATGGTGTGGTTGCTCACGGAAGTGGCAGCGCTGCTACCCCTGAGAGATGCATTTTGTCGTACAACAGGTATACACGTATGTATGTTTACCTGTACGTCCGCTTGTGTATTTTGATGAGCTGAGCAAGGGGGGCGCGGGATGAAGTGCTGAGGATGTAATTTGAGTTACTGTGTATGTACGTATGTCTGTGTGTGTGCCTGTAACTTGGCCCGACGACTAAACGCCCCCGACGGCGTTTTTTCAACTTCCCGGCGGCGAAGCCAGCCGATGTCGGTGGCAGGTGGCAGGTGGCTCAACCCCTCCTCCTCCCCCTCCCCCCTCCCGCACCTCCTCAACCCCCCTTCCCCTCCTCCTGCTCCCCCTCCATTTCCTACTTTCCCCCAAACCCAGCCCCCCGGGGAGCTCCCCCCATTGCGGCAATTCTGTCTTTGCGCAATTCTGTCCTTGCCCTGCTAACCGTGAGAGACCCCTTCCTCCCTCCCGTACAACCTGTTCCTGCGCCCGTCCTTCCCGAGGCGGGAGGGGGCTTTGCACGTCACAGCTATTCCCCCCTGTCACGTTCCGCTGGGCCGCGTCCCCAACTCGCCACCAACCCACAACCCACCTTCCTAGCTGCGCATCTTCCCCCCCTCGGCGGTTATTTCCCCCCCGCCCCCCCCCCACACACACACACATCGGAACCTCAACCGCCGTACCCCTGCACGCTCGGTCCTCAGGCCTCCGGCCGCTGTACAACCAGTTCCATGCGGTGTTGTTGGGGGATGTGGGTTTCACGGACGGGGCCCGGCGTCCCGCCCTCGGCCTCAGTGCGGCCCAGTTCAGTCGGCTAGCGGAGGAGTACGGACTGAGCGATTCGACAGAGGGGGTGCGGTACGCGTTCAAGGCTGCGCGTGGTGAGAGCTCTGGGAGGGGGCCGGTTTACCCATCTGTCCGTCTGTCTATCTGTCCGTCTGTCTATCTGTTTGTGTCCTGCGCAGACGGGAAGGGAAGGGAAAGGGGAACGGAAGGGGGGGAAGAGAACCGAAGCTAACCGGTATTGGGGTAATGGAGAGGTGACGTGCGGCACCAACTGACCGTACCGGAGGGCGCAGCAGAGGGGGGGAAGGGGGAGGGGGAAGGAAGGGGGCGGCGGGACAGTATTATTGCCTAATTGGGACGTGACTCCCGCCCTCGCCCATACTTACCTCCTGAAAGCCCATATCCCCCCTACCTACCTACCTGCCTGCCTGCCTACCCACCCATGTGTCCACGTCCCCACACCTTCACCAGCAAGTATGGGCGCCTTCCGCGGCAGCAGCGCGGGCAACACGGGGGGTCAGGCGGCGGAGCCGGCGGGGGGCGGCCGGCTGCAGTTTGCGGCGTTCGTACGGGCGCTGGCGATGCTGGCGGCACAGCGGGTGCGGCAACGCGGGGGAGGGGGGGAGAAAACACTTCCAGCCCCCCCTTAACATGATGTCATGAACCTGAGGGGGGAGCTGCATGCCGCTTTGGTGCAACTTTTGTTTGTGTATGTGTGTTGTGTGTTGTATGTGTACAGAGGTGTGGGGGGTTTGTACGAGGGTGTTAGAACCCATGCGCGATGATTGTACGGCTATAAATTGTACAATTTCGCCATGTGGCCGTTGCAGATGAGCAGCCTGGACGCGGTGCTGTACCAGGTGGTTTCGTGCGGTGTGGCGGCCAACATGGCCGACCCACGGGTCATCAACCCGCCCCTGCCGGCCGAGGCGCTCACTATATTAGGCCTGGAAAGCTGCCTGGACGGCAGCTGCACGAAGGAGCCGTACAAATGCGGAAGCTGCGGCCAGGAGCATCAAAGGCATGTGGGGAGGGGTGGGGGGGCTAACCCACCACCCGATGTGGCCGATGGTCGTGTTGTCGATGGCTCCTTGACTAGGGGAGGGGTGGGGGGGATCCTTGTGTTGTTTCCTCGTGCGCCCCGTTCGCTGCTCCTGCCACCCTGCCGGTTGTCCTGCTGATGTGGCTGATGTGGCTGTTGTTGTTGTGCAATTCCTCCCCGGC
>NW_003307545.1:3292498-3303802 GCF_000143455.1 Volvox carteri f. nagariensis | reverse complement strand
CCACACACACACACTCTACCACCGGCAGGAGCTGCTGCTGGCCGTGGGCATACCGCACCCCGTGCGCCGCTACATGCCGGCGCTGCCCCTGGTGAATGCCAGGAACCTGCGGGCCGTGTTCCATAGGTGGGTAGGCGGCTGTGGGTGTGGGTGTGGGTGTGGGTGAAGTGGGAAATGCGGTGTCAGAGGGGCTGGGGCTGGGGCTGGGCCGTACACAACTCGCCGCGGCACTGTGACGCACATGGTACGGCACTGTACTGACGCAGGTATAACGCCAAGTACAACAAGGGGAAGCTGCCGCCATCGTCGTACAGACTGCCCGGTGAACTGCCCGCCGCGGGAACAGGAGGAGGAGCCAAGAGGGGCAACAGCCTCGGGGGTGGTGGTGGTGGTGATGGTGGCGACGAGGAGCAATATGATGGCAGCGAGGGGCCATTGGGGCGGCTAGCAGCAGCGCCGGAAACTGCTGGTGGCGGCGGCGTCGGCGACGGCGGCGGCGGAGGGGGATGTTGCTGCCAGCCGGCGGCGTACGGCGCGTGCTGCTGTCTCTTCCGGTCGCTCAGCCTCATGGAGATGTAAGGGGGGGAAGTGTGTATGTGTGTATGTGTGTATGTGTGTATGTGTGTATGTGTGTATGTGTGTATGTGTGTATGTGTGTATGTGTGTATGTGTGTATGTGTGTATGTGTGTATGTGTGTATGTGTGTATGTGTGTATGTGTGTATGTGTGTATGTGTGTATGTGTGTATGTGTGTATGTGTGTATGTGTGTATGTGTGTATGTGTGTATGTGTGTATGTGTGTATGTGTGTATGTGTGTGTGTATGTGTGTATGTGTGTGTGTATGTGTGTATGTGTGTATGTATGTGTGTATGTGTGTATGTGTGTATGTATGTGTATGTGTGTGTATCTGTATATGTGTGTATGTGTATATGTGTGTGTATCTGTGTATGTGTGTATGTGTATATGTGTGTATGCATTGTGGCGGTATGAAGAGAGGTTTTAACTCCCCCCAACACCGGATCTGCTGACCCGAGTGTGGGTCGGTGTTGGTGACCCGCATGAATTGACATTTCACGACCCAGATCGCATGAATGACCCATGGGTCGGGTCTTCACTAACCCTTCCCCCCCGCGGGGAATACGGGGTATATCGCAGGAGCTCCTGGTTGCGGCTGTGTGGCGACTGTGAGGCCATCCGGGAGGCCATGGTGACCCACGGGTCGGGAGTAACACCGGCAACCCTGGAGTCCGTGTTCGTACAGGCGGCTGCCATCGCGGGGGTGTACTGCCCGGACGACAGCTCCGGTAGGTTTGTATGTATGTACATACCTGTGTATGTGTATGTATGTATGTACGGATGTATGTGAAGGGCCCCGCCGGATAGGGGGTTGTGTGTGTGTGTGTGTGTGTCAAGAGGATGAGATGTGCCACTGGGGGTGGTGAAGGGGGCCCAAGCGGTTGGGGCTGGCTGTATGGGGCTGGCTGAGGCGTTGGGGTTATTGCTTTGGAGGTGTTTGTGGATGGACGGGTGGGTGGGAGGTTTCAATTGTTGTTAGAGCCCTAGAGCGTTGCCCTAGTCAGTCAGGATTAAAAGATGTGACAGCAGTCTAAGGTGTGACAGCAGTCAAGGTAAGGCACCCTAAGGTGTTCTGTGTGGTTCTCTCTCCCCGCGGTGGAGGTGGCGCCCGGGGGCTGGTAAAGCACAGCCAGTGGAGTTTAGAGGTCGATCGCGTCCCGAAAAAAAACTTCTTTCCGTGGTTTCGGAGTATCGCGCACCGCCGCGCCGCCCGGGGGCTGGCTGAATACCTGCTGAGGTGGTTGATGTGGCGCTCTATTTGCGTCGTACACGCGCCCACACAGGAATCCACGACCTGCCCATTTTCCCCCCGGGGGCGGATGGCTCCAAGGCCCCCCGCCTGGGGTTGCAGAGGAACGGACTGGGGGCAGTGGTGGCCAGCGGCGCACGGGCTGGCCCGGAGCATCCGCCGCCGAAGCGCAGTACGGCAGCGTACCAAGCGCCGCCGGATAGGCGCCCCGTTGTGTCCGCTGGTGGCGGCATCAATCCTCCTCCGCGGCTACACGAAGTGCCAGGGCCAAACACAGCCGCTGCATGGCTGGCGTCCGCCAGGTCGTTGCCGTACGGCAGCGACGGCGCCGGCGCCGCTGGCGCCGGCGCCGTCAGGGGCCAGCAGCACCGGTCGGCACGGCTGGCGCTGACGTTCCCCCAGTTTGTGGAGGCGTTGAGGCTGGTGGCGGAGGAGGCCGGCGGCCATCCTACCCGTACGGCAGCGGCGGAGCGGGCGCTGCTGCGCATCGTGCATGACGTTGTACGGGAAGGGTGCCCGCGGCCGGACCCCACCACGGCGGCAGGCACCGCACAGCTCCGTCGCCAACAGCTACAGTGCGCCGGCGGTTCCGCCGCCGCCGACACAGCCGCCGGCTGCGGAACACAGCCGCCGCCGCCGCCGCCGCTTCCAGAGGCAGCCGCCGCCGCCGCCGTCACTGTTCCATCCAGCGGCACCAGCACCACCTCCACCTCTACGAAATACACGTACGACGATTTCACCCCCCCTGAAAGCGACCTCTACACCAGCGTCAGCGGGAGCAGCAGTCGTACAGGCTCGCGCCGTCCGCGATCAGCGGGTGCTAGCCGCCACGCTGGTGCCGCCGCCGCCGCTGCCGCCGTCAGCGGCGGCGGCGGCGGCGGCGGTAACGGAGCATCGGGGCGAGGCCAGGCATCCAAGGGCTCCGTGAGCCTCCAAAGCTCCACCTCCACCTCTACGAAATACACGTACGACGACTTTACGCCGCCAGAGAGTGACCTGTACTCCAGCGCCACCAGCAGCAGCACTAACAGGGGGGGCTCCAGGGGGGCCGTACAGCCACGGTCTATGTCTAGACAAGACTGGCGGCCGCAGCCCGTACGGGCCGTCGGAAACGTCCATGCCAGCGCTGGCGGAGCAGCTGGCGGCGCTGATGGGGTCAAGCCGCTGCCTACGCAGCTGCAGCCAAAGCGCCGCGGCAGTGGCGCGGCAGCGGCTGCCGCGGCGGCGGCGGCGGCGGCATCAGCAGCGGAGTTGCCGCCAGCGCCGCCGCTTCCGGCATCAACGGCATGGACCACGTCGATGCCGGCGCCGCCGTCAGCCCGGATCAACAGGACCAATACGCCGCCGGCACGTGCTTCTGCTGTACTGGCCGGCGGCGGCGGCGGCGGCGGCAGCGGGACGAGCAGGCCCTTGGCCCCACGGGCTCGCCCCATGTCTGCGCCCCGCGCACGGCCGCAGGCATCAGCGACATTCGCTATCGGTGATCGGGTAGAGTATATTGGGTACGGCACTGCTGCCGGCGGCAGTGGCGGCGACCCGCGGGCTTCACGCCCCCGGCCGGCGTCGGCAAGGAACCTCTTAGGGCCTTACACTAGCGCCGCGGCGGCGGTCAGCGGCAGTGCCGGTAGCGGTGGTTTTGCCGGTTCCAGCGGTGGCGGCGGCGGCGGTGCCGTACCCTCTGCCAATCCGCCGTTTGCGCCCCGTGCACGGCCGGCGTCACCGTGCACGCAACGCGCACGACCGCACGCTGCTGGCGAAAGCAACTCTAGGGCCAAATCGCCGCCGCCGCAGGCAGTGCCGTACCCGGCGACGGCAGCGGCGGCGGCTTCAACGCCAGTACGAACCACTACGACGTGGGATTCCCCTGGAGTCTCCGGCCATGTCCGATCTGGAGCCGTTACGAGGTCGAATCAGCGCCCGTCGAGCGCCAATGGTACGGCAGCTCGGAATGCCGCGAACGACTTTGCCAGGCCGCTGCCTAGGTCGTCAAACACGGCGGCCACGGCGGCGGTGGGAGGCCGGGTAAACCGTCCCGCAGCAGCAGGTGTGTGTGTACTTTGCGTCACTCTTATCACGATCGTAGGCACAAATACTTCCTCATTCTCCTCCTCGGACCTGAGATATGTATTTTACTTATTTATTATTTAATTGTCGCACGGCCCCCCTCATACATTCCTATTCGTCCTTGAGTTTATCCTAAGGGTTGACAACAGCGAGGGGTGGAGACGCGGGGGAATCAGGATTCGCCGCTGGGCCTTCGCAAGGAGAGCGCTGCTCATCCCCCCATCCCCTTAGAATGACCTGGTTGAGAGGACTTGTCCGTTATTCGTTAGAGCATCCCCCGCCCACCACCCAACTAATCTTCACAACGGCACCAACCGCCGCCACCTTGATGGCCAACCGCCGGCCCGTCCCAGGCCGAACGTCTCTGGAGCCAAGCACACTGGCCCGTCGTACCAGTGGCAATGGACGAGCGACTTCCGGAAAGGGCTTCGTCTCACCCTTGCTGCCGACTAGTGCTGACGGCACCGCCGATGACGCAGATGCCGTACGGGCGCGGAGCTCCGCACATAGGCCGCCAAGTGCAGCCGTTAGGGCAGCGGCGGCGACGATGAACGCCGAGGCCGCCGCGGCGGCGGCGCTGGCTGCAGCGGTAACGGCACGGCACGGGTCCTTGGGACGGCCGCCGCTGCCGTACGGGGGTTATGGTGAGCAGGCGTCTGTAACAGTCCACCCAAATCACCCAGCAGGCGTCCGCGGCGGCGGCGGCAGTGGCGGCGGCGGCCGCGGGAGTGGCAACGGTGTGACACACGCGGGCAATATTGGTAACGGGCCGCATGATTATAGCAGCGGCGGCGGCGGCGGCGGTGGAGCCACGTGTGCTGACGCCCCAGCAGCGCCGCCGCCAGAGGTCTCTCCGATACCGGTACCGGGACCGGCTTCATCGGGCCCCAGGAACCTCCTGCTGCTGCAAGCCGCCAGCGCCGCAAACTCCGCCAGCAGCGCGTCAGGCGCGTGCTCGCCGTTGGCCAGGTCGTCATCCGACGCCAGGCTAATGCCGCCGCCTCCGCCGCCGCCGCAGCAGCAGGTGATGGACAGCGGCGCCGCCACCGCCGCAGCGGCAGCCGTCTGGCGGACTGACAGCGCCGACCGCAGTGCCGCTGGGAGCCGGCGGCCGCGGTCAGCCTCCGCAGCGGCGGCGGCGGCAACGGCGCCCTCCGGCGGCGCTACTGAGCTGGAGCATGTACTGCTGCCGGCTGAGCCGGCGGCACTGGCGGCGCCCTTCATGTCTCTTCAGCGTCCACCCTCCACCGGCAGCGGCGGCGGCGCCGCCAAGGCGCCACCAAGCTTATCGGGATTGGAGGACGCTGTAAGTGAGGGGGACGAGGAGGAGGAGGAGGAGGAGGCGGCGGCGGCGGCGATGAAGCCCTGGGGATGCCTGACGGCGGCGGTGGCGCAACGCGACGACGCCAGTAGCGTTGGCGGAATTGGCGGCGGCGGCGGCGACGATGCGGAGAGCATGGCGGCGCCGTCACCGCGTGCCGTACTGGCGGCGTCGATGTCGGCTAGGGCTGGCACCCCAACATGGGGCGCCCGGTCGCGGGGCCTGCCAGCCGAGGGCACTGTGAATGGCTTGCCGCAATACTTCTTTGGGAAATGAGAGCTGTCTGGCTGCATGACTAGCTTGAAGGCTGGCTATTTATTTCTTATTACTTCGGATGTTCATTCTTCAGTTAGCTTGGCCCATCAGCTAACAATGGTGCGCGGGATGCTACTGCAACAGGTCGTCATTCGTACTGTCCCGACCTCATTTCGATACGTCCGATCCATACATACATGCATACACGCCTACATGCGTGGCGAGAAAGGGAGATACGCAAAAGACCGACACAATTTCCAAAGGAGGCCAAACCAGCGCCGCCATATCCCCCCCCCCTCCACCTCCGTGCCATTTGCCCCGCTACGCCCCGCGAATCTCAGTCGGCTCCGCCCTTGATAGCCATGTGAAAAGCTATGTAACCCCTCTACTGTCCGGAGTCACTGCTGCACTACTCGTCTTGCCGTACGGATGTACTGCAACCGTTACCTTAACTAACTCTTCACAGCGGGAGCTTGCGGAGGTAACACTCCTCGCCTAACTACACCTCCCCTTGCCGTGCTCTGCCCCAGACCCTTTCGCCCCCCCTAGTCTCCGTTCGCCTTAGCGCATATTACATAATGAGGTCCGATTCTTCATCCTCCACTAAATCAGTGTCGTGGAGGGGGTTTAGGATTGGACGGCAACATCTTCCGAAAGCTCCCATTGTCAAGCTCTCACCCACTGCCCCCTATTCCCTCTTCTCTCTCGGCTCCGCTCCCTCAACTTGCTAATCAAGATCTCGACCTTTCCCCTTCGACGACTTAGCTAACCCCCTTTCTCATCCCGCTCCCTCTCCTTCCTTAACAAGGTCAGTTACTTGGCCGCCTGACATCACAGAAATTATCCATCAGCGGACAGCCTTCGTCAGTAACTCGTGACCATGAAGTCACCTCAGTGCCGCACGTGTATGTGTGTATGTATATATGTGTTTTCTTCTCGGTCGGTCCACCCACACGCTCTTGATCGAGGCGGGCAGTTCCCCACCTACCCCTTGGGGAAGAACACTAGTGTAGTAGCACGAACACACGTCAGGTCATCTCACTGTACAGCTGTACGGCACGGCATGGTGCGGCCGTATGCTCCGAATCGAACGCGTCCCGTCACCGTAACGGTTCGTCTCCCGCTCGTTACCTTCTCTCCCCCACACAGATTGACCACTTCCACTCCCGCGTCATCTTCTCCTTTACCGCCTCCATTTCCAGTTCCTTAGTTTTACCCCCCACTCTCTGCCGCCGCCTCGATGCCATAACATCCACAGTCTTGGAGCTGCTATGTAGCAATACAGTAATATAATTATAGTATCATTCAGTTCTTCATCTTGTCGCACCTTCACACAAAATCTCACAAAATCACCACCCCCGGTCACCGTCCTCATCCCGTAGCTCATATCGTACAGACGCCAGGACGGTACAGTCTCTCTCCCACCTTCCCTTCTCCTCCCCTACCTCACCCTCGAACCAGGCAAGGGAAGCAAACCTTCCCTCGCGCCTCTCTTAACGCGCAAACACATGACATAACTCCTCTCCTCACACTACCACCGTGCCCGGCCCCCCCACGACCAAACCCCCTACCATCACGGTCACCACCACCACCATCATTACCGGTCAATATATTCTGTGCCAATCGCAGTTTCTACTGGCATAACCCCTGCCACTGCCTTTCCCCCTCCTGATGCTGCAGCGGCGGCCGCCACTACTGCTAATGCCACTTCTGCTATTGCTACTCTTCCCCCTCCGCTTCTCCTCCCGCACTCCTCCCGCACTCCTCCCGCGCTCCTCCTCGTCTGCCGCTATACCGGATCTGTGCCCCAAGTCCTAAACCCGCCTATTACCACCAGCCCAGCAGCTTCCACACCGGCATGCCGCACACCGCCCAGATGGCGAGGCCCAGTACCCCGCAGACAGCACCCATGCTGAACACCTCGTTGAGCCGCATGTAGCCCGCGCCGTAATAGACCGCCGCCTGGCCCGAGGCGTAGTGGGTGATAGACCCGAACAGGTTCACAGAGTAGGCCAGAGACATGGCCGCCAGGACAGGGGGAACGCCTGCGTGGATGGTTGGGTGGTTGGGGGTTAGACGGGGGAGAGAGCGGGAGTAGGGGGGAGAGTCCTATGGGATCGTGGGAAAAAAGGCAACAAGGGAAACAATCGCCGACGTCCAGTGCACCAGCTGCCTCAGGAACAGGGGCCCACAGGGGAGAGAAGGGGAGCTGGTTTCGGAGGGCGGGCGAGGGACGGGCAAAGAGGAGGAAAAGAGAGGAGCTGTGCGTTTGCGCACATATGTTTTCGCGAGCGGTATATGCAGCCCTTGGAAATCCACACCGCGTGTATTGGCTGTACGCCCTGTATATCGTAAAAAAAGACCTCGGATACCGATACACGGCTATTTACCAGGACACCAGTACCTCCCCCCTCCCCCACCTGCTGCCAGCATCATTGCGCAGAAGGCGCTGTACAGAGCCCCCACGTGCGCGGTCTGAGAGGCGAACATGTAGTGGATACCGAAGAAGGCCGCATGCAGCAATCCGAAGATGGGCAACCAGCCCATGTTGAGACCTATGGGGCGGCGGCGGACGGTACGGGCAGGCAGGATAGGAGCGGGATAGGAGCGGGATAGGAGCGGGCCAGGGGCCGAGGCAGGGGAAGGAGAGAAGGAAATGGTGCGGGGAAAATCGCGTAGACATGTATAATTGCGTTGTGATGAATTTGTACCTCGGCTTTTTAAGGAGGCAGCACGGACAAGTTGAGAGCGGACACGGATCCGGGAATCAATGTATTGTCGTCCCATAGCAGGCACCGGTCTACTTATTCCGTGCATCGGAGCCCGGGCCCCCCGGAGCTCCATGAACGCCAAACCCTAGGGGAAGGCGGGGAAGGCGGGGAAGGCGGAGAGGGGGAACTAGGATCTAAGGCAACAAGTGGGCCCGACCACTGCCCCTCCCGCCACAGCGTCTTCCCCCCTTCTGCACACCCCTCTCCTTTCCGACCACTCATAATC
Organism: Volvox carteri f. nagariensis; assembly: GCF_000143455.1. NCBI lineage: Eukaryota > Viridiplantae > Chlorophyta > Chlorophyceae > Chlamydomonadales > Volvocaceae > Volvox > Volvox carteri. Next base: position 3,295,339 of record NW_003307545.1, on the reverse strand, counting down.
CCCGGTCGCCCATCTTCTCTCCCCCGGCGGGCCCCCGCCCGCCCCGGGCCTCCCTCCTCGGACTCCCCCCCTTAAAGAGGGACTCCCACCCCCCGGCACACCCGCGCCATCACTCGCCTGTCAGCACGCTTCCCATGGCATTGGCAAACGCCGCAATGACACCCATGGTGTTAAGCTGCCCCGACATGCCGATCAGCACCGCAAACCAGACCAACGTGTCCCAGGCGGGCGTGTAGCTCAGGCACTCCCGCCACGTCAGCACCCCCGTACACAGCAGGCCGCACAGCCCCAACATGGCAGCCAGGACCGGGGTTATGCCCAGCTGCTCCCCGAACATCCACATGACCAGCGCAGCACCCATCACGACCGCCATGATGGACTCGTCTCGAGACATGGGGCCCATGACCTGGGAATGTGACCCGTGGGTCGCGGTCACATGGCGCAGGGTACGGGGCCGGGATGTTGATGTGATGTGATGTGGTTCAGTCACAAGTCAGTCACACTAGGTCAAACAAAAACAAATCCAACTGCGGACGGGTGAAGAGATGCGAGGGAACGAGGTTAGGGTTGGGGCACTACCTGGTAAAGGAGAGCCGGTTGCGATGCGATGAGGGTTCCTTGCCGCTCAGGGCGGCGAAGCGGTGTAGAACCGCTCATGTAGTCCACAATGCTGGAACGTATGTGGTCCCACCGCAACAACTCTATCGTTCCTTTTGGTCGTTAGTATCCTTTATCACTTGCTTTGTTTAAAGTGCGAGCTAGGATGGTGCTTGTAGGCGATCTGGCAGCCCTTTGAGCCCTCGGCTCGTATTAGGGCGGTTTGCAGGAACGGGGAACTCGCCCACGACCATGTAACAACAACAACAACAACAACAACAATGCGTTCATTTCCGCTTCCAGTTATTTGGAGCTGCACTTTCCCTCCCTCCCCACGCACACACACGGCGAGACCCTAGGGACCCGCCGCCCCCGCGTTGTTCCGACTGAAAAGGTAATCGACCGCTATAGCGAGTTCCGCTGTTCCTAATTCCGAACTTATCGTACACGCCCGTGCGCTCATTCGTGTTGCCTATGCCAGGTACCTTGAGCCGCTCCGCCGCCGCCGCAGGCGCCTCCGGCGTGTCTTTAATAGTGGGCGGCATCATCTTGTAAAGCAGCAGCGGGGTGGCGATCATGCCTGCAACCGCAACAGCACACACACCTGGCACATAAAACCCTGACCGTATTGACACCCGGTGCTCAAGAGGCCGCGAGGGTGCGAGCATGCGGTATATACAACAAGCTTGCGTGGCGGCGCGCGTGCGCGCGCTCGGAAACGCGACGTGCCGATCTCAGCTATAAGCCGCGGCTGAGAGTGTCATCATCAGTCCGTTATCTACCAACCGCCAACCACCTAACCAACTGCCCCGCTGTTCAAGAGCCTTGGTGACCAACCCACCTACGGTTGCCGGTACGACAGCTCCCAGGGCCCACGTGACGAATTGGTTGGGGACCACCGCGCCCAGCTCCCCGGCCAGTTTGAGGCACAGCAGGTTCTGAGCGGATGCGGTCAGGAAGTAGGAGGTGGAGTGGATGCCGGTTTGGAACTGGCTCTGCATCAGGTAGCTGCCCATGCGCTTTCGGGTGTCGTCACCTGCGGGGGCGGGGGGAATAGCAGGGTTTTTGACACGCCATGCCAAGTCAAGATGCCAGGCCTCCTCAAGTAGCTCCACCCTGCATGCCTCTCTGTCCACATCCCTCCCCAAACCCTCCCTAATCCGCATCCGCGCTTCCGCCCTCCCTTCACATCGCCCTCCCTCCCATTTTCCCCCACCCCCCATGTAGCCCCCATAACACACACACACATACACTCACCACCGCACATGCACACAGATATTACCCCCCTACCTACCGGGCTCGCTGCCCACACTGGCCGCCAAGCTCTTGATGATGGGCACGAAGATGCCCCCCGCCCGAGCTGACGTGGACGGCATGGCGGGGGCCATGAGCGCCTCAGCCACGTTGAGACCGAACGACAGCCCCAGAGTGGAGCGGCCCAGCGCGCGGACGAACAGCGTGGCGATGCGCTCCCCCAGGCCGGTCTTCTCGAAACCCTGGAGAGGCGGTGTTGAGGGAAAGACGAACCACAAACGAGTGAAGCTGCTGCCAGGGCAAGAGTGTACCCGACGTAGAACTGACCGAAAGGCGGTGTTGGGGGACGGAGAAAAAGCTATGTTACATGGCGAGACAAGGAAAGCAATTGCCGGCGTCGGTGTTGGAGCCCCGGGGGAAGGTAAGAAGCGCAAGGACTAGGACACGGCGAGGGAAGGCACGGCTCTGCGTGTGTGTGTATATCTGTGCGGGGAGAGGCCGGGTGGGGGTGGAGATGACACGAACCAGCGCCCACCAGACCCCCCCCCCGAGGGTCCCTAACCCGGACCATCCATCCTATCCTACCTTGGCGAAAAAGAACGACACCACGATGAGCCAGATGATTTCATTAGTGGTGGCGGCTAGGGCCTGAGCAAAGGTGAGCGTCTTGGTGGCCACTGCCACGGTCACTGCCAGGAAAGCCCAGGCGCCCACCGGCAAGGGGTCCAGCACCAAACCTAAAATGGTGGACACGAAGATGGACAACAGACTCCAGGCCTGGAATGAGGGGCAGGGAGTGTAGGACAGGACTGACGATTTAGCTGGCGATAAGAATGATGATTATGATTGGAGAGGAGCTTCAGGGTCAACAACTACATGGGTGCGTGCACAGTCAGCTGAGCCGTAGCCCATCAACTTCCCCAGTCTTCCCCACCCCACCCCCCTCCTTCCCCCCACCACTCATTGACAGACACAAGATATTACATGTGG
>NW_003307545.1:3280397-3292439 GCF_000143455.1 Volvox carteri f. nagariensis | reverse complement strand
AGGGTTGTCGGGGAATAGCCACGTCAGCAAGCGCAATGCAATCGTGATGTTAATAACGGTAATAGCAATGCATAGCAATGGTATTCAACTGAAGGTGGGTTTGAAAGGTGGGGATGGCAGCAAGGAGGGAACAAGGGAAGAAAGGCATGGTCCAGCTTTCCAGTTGCGTCACTGCGTCTCAACGCCGCGAGGGAGGAGATTCTCCCATCGCTGCAGTGCGTGTCCATTGGACCCACCATCACCTGGCCGACTCACATCCACAGTCACATCCAGGTGACGAAGCAAGGCGAGTCGAGGCGCGAGAAAAGGTCAACTCGCACCCCGACCATCCCCACCCATGGCTGAGTGAGCGGTACAGAATTAAAAACAACTGAATTTTGGACCAGCTGCACCGCGCCTAGAAGTGTGTTGACGCAAGAACGGAAGCAATGACCCTCCACGGGCGCCAAAACATGGGGAGAATCAAAAATAAATACGTGCAAATCCAAAGCACCAGCCGCTGCTGGAGGTAGGGGAGCCCCCCCTCGTTAGGACAGTCTGATGCCTCAGCAATAATACTGTTGCTGCTTCCCATGCATTCGGCGGCACAGCTGCCTACTTGTTAATCGACTCGCTGACTGACCCAGTCATTGGGACGAACCCAGCCCAGGTGCACAAACGCACGTCCTTACTTCACAGGTTTCAGTACTGCTCTGGTGTATGAGGTGAAGGCGGCATCGTGGGCGTGCCGTCGCCATGTGCTTGGCCTTGAAACTCGCTTTTCCCCCTCCTTTCCCCTCTCCCCCCAGCATCTCCAACCGAATCGGCCAACCCGAAGCATCACCGACGCCATCGCCCACAGTTGTGTGTTTACCACCATGGCCCTTGCCACCATATTCCAGTATGGTTGCATGGATACAGAGCCAGCGCATACAACAGGTCCTCCTACGTTTCTGGCTGATGGAGGCCCTGGACGTATCGAAACGCGGGCCTCAATATGTAGGCCAGCACGCCGCGCTTTCTTTGGTGTACAAATGCCAACCTGGTACCTCAGTAACCAGCCTCCTCATGAACAGAATCATTTCTATGAACATAAATATCGTAGCAAGGCAAACTCGATGTGAGGGTTTCGGTTGACCGTCAGGACTGGGGGGGGGATCGGTCGTTGGGCGTTTCGTTTTTAATAACTGCGTGGTGGTGCGCGTCGCGGCGCTACGGCGCTTGCCGCCCTCTTACACCTAATTACGTCTGGGCCAGAGGTCCAGAACCTACCACAGGTGCTGGGGCTGCTGGCTCCTGAGTTACCGATGCCGTCGCTGGTGCGCTGGGTTGCACTGCGATGCTCGGGTCCTTCCCATTCTGGCTAGCATTGCAACCGGCCGATGGTTCCGATGTGATGACCTGTGCAGTAAGCGAAACAAGTTATGGTCTTGTGACGTGACTGAGTCAGCGGAGAGTCCCCTGGCGCACCTCAGTTGGCGTATTGTCCGCGGCTTTGCATGCCACCCGCCGACAACAGCGATCAGCGATATAGAACTGTAGCGATAGCGTGTGATGCATAGGCCTGTGAAGCGTATTGATCGCGGCGATTGAAGCGCGCAAACGCAACCCCTGCCAATCCTACTGAACATACCTAGCGCGAATTTTACCCCGAGATGCCTGACCTAGAACCAAACCTCGGCGGCTTAGCAAGGTAGACATGGCTCCAGCAGTTCGTCGCAATCAACTGGTGCCGGGAGTCAATTAACACGTGAACTCCACAAGTTGAGTACGCTACAACTTAAAAGATCCTTTAGTAAATCTGCGAATCTCTTAACGATGTGCAAACTCAGGAGGACCGATCACCGTTGGAGGTTTTGTTCACCTTTAGGAGCGCCGACGCACATTGCCGTGCAATTGTATCAAAGGCGCATGCTCACCAATTAATGCAAGAGTACTCGAGGAGCCGAAGATAACACATGGACTCCTTTTAAATTGAAACATTTATCGACGTCCAACTGCTGGCCTTTTTCAGGCCCTACCTCCGGATTTAATGCTCCAAATAATAGTCCCAGAAAATTGAAACAAGAATAAGCACAGTCGTCAGTTCTGACGAAATGCACCAAGACGTGGGCTTAATTGCCAACTAACAAATCCTCGCCACAATTACACACACTCACCTATACACACAACACCCCCAGGTCATTGTCTAGAGACGACTTCCACCATAACGTCAGCATGCGGCAACCAGACAAAAATGAAAAACATGAGTGCCTTTCGCTCAACATCTTGTCCTCAGCAAAACACACTTCTCGGCAGCGTGTCCTGTATATTTTCCATGTCTTCCCGAATTGTAATCAAAATCCTACACGTCCAGTCGAAGCGCCGCAACCCATACCCACCTAAGCCGGACCCATCGCGTTTCAATCCCGTTTTCCCCTATGGCGCATGGCGCAGCCTACATATCCGCCTCAGTTTACGTATATCCATCTCCTTACTTCTACCCCTTTCCCTGTACTTGGCTTCCCTTATCGCCCTCAGCCGCGCTCCTTGCAAGCGATGTCCACGACTGCCTCTCATGAGTCGGCCATTACCGTTAACCATTAATTAACCACGCCGCGAACCATGCACATCACAGGTGACGCCCAGGATCTGCGACGACAGTATCGCCCAAGGCGAAACGCAGCGTTCGCTGGCTGCTGGTCCGCGAGGTGTATTGCGCAGGGCTGTTCACCTCCCCCTCCAGCATGAAACAAGAGGATCCCATCCTAAGACGGTGAAAGGGTCTTCAAGCAGTCACCTTAGCAGATGATACACCCGCAGCCTTTCTGTTCCTGCTTCTGCGGCGTTTGTGTCCCTGCGTGCCAGGCCGCGGACCAACTTAGCGTGCAGACTATTTTACTGCACTGAGGCCATCTCAAGCGCACCATAAATGCCTAAGCTTCTGAGTAAAACAGTCCGCTGCACGATAACCGACGGGTGCGACCCCCATGCAAAGCACGCACCTTGTTGCTTTGTCGGCGCTGGCTGCGGTCGGATATGTACTAACATCGTCACCACAGTATCCGGCTTCACCTCTCCCATATCACGCTTGTACTCTGCAAGGGTGCCAGTCGTCACGACTCAAAGAGAGCAGACTGGGTTAAAACGGAAGCGAATGTACCCGAAAGCACCTTTAAGCTGCTTTGCACTGTCCAAAAATTTGCCAGATATGATGAGGCGCACATCAGCAGGCTGACTGGGCGGCTCCTTTGACCACAGGCCATCTGCGGACATGGTGCCAAGCGAGGACTTTAACCCGCGGCAAGCTTCAAATTCTTAAACATATACGATTAAGCATCTCTGCACCTTTCGGCCACTCTGCGAATACCTTGTCCTTCAGCACCTGCACGCTGGATGCTTCTGAGAAAGCAAACGGGCCTAGGTCACCAGCGGCGTGTCTAAATCTAACGTTAATGGACTCTCCCTCATCCATTCTTCTTCCCGTTAGCTACTTCTATTGAAAGCACTAAGGAAGCAACATTATAAAGCAAGGCAACTCCTTTGCCAAGTTGTCCACATCTAGATTACCCTATACTTATGAGCAGGATATCAAGTTTGGAAGGAAACCAGAAGGCAGGTGTGCAGCGAACACCAAGCTTCCCTGCCTGTTTGCTCGTACTCGCTTGGCAGTCAAGCTGGTTGATGTGAGCATGTGACGAACCAGCAAAGAGTGAGGTTTCAGACAGTATACATATATTACTTTCTGAATCACGGTCTTTTACCAAATCTGGGAAAAGCCAGACAGGGATACATAGTGTCAATTTAGGACCTCTCCAACTTGCGCCGACGTTGCTGAGTATTTGTGCTGCTATTTTCATGACCCCGGCGACGCAATCAGCGGGTGCTGCTCCCGGAGGGTTGGGCGAGCCTCAGGTCGACTTCAACGATGTCTTTTCGCTCAGGAGGCCCCGGGACGCACGAGCAGGCTTGGCAAGCGGTTTGAAGAGCATTGCCAAGGGTGTTCTCGGTGGAGCTGCTGGGCTCGTTGCAGCTCCCATCGTGGGTGCACGAAGCGAAGGTCTCGCCGGTTTCGCGAAGGGCCTCACACAAGGTATGCAGGGAGTATAACTTATGTTTCAATTTAAACCCTTCCATTCAATCCTCCATAGTCACCACCTACCGAATGTCCTTTACACAGGTTCTCGTGCTTTCTCGCGTTCCGTCATGTTCTCGCACCTCCTGCTCTAGCTACCCCACATCGGATCTGCCCGCAGCCAGCCGCGCACCCCCCTTCCTCCACCCAACTCCTTCCCCCCGAGGCCTTTCCCGTGCACAGGTGTCATCGGGGCCGTCGTATTGCCGGTCACAGGCGTGGGTGTGGGCACGGTTCAATTCGTACGGGGCGTCATCAACACACCGGAAGCCGTGGTGCAGGCCCAGAACGGAAAACTATGGGACGAGGTACGAACATGCTGTACATCATCGGGAATTCCTGCATGCGCCTTACCCTTGATGCCGCGCAATAAGGGCGATTTCCGTTACATGAAGGAGAGCCAGTCTCCCTCGGTGACTCGGCAAATGCTGCTAGGAAAGAGAGAAACAGAAGGGAAGAGAGCCAGACTAGGAAATAACAGCTAGAAGAAGATTAGTAGACGGTCTTAGATAGATTTGGACAAAGACGCAGGCAGGAGTGGGATTAGGATTGGAGTTGGGATTACCGAGGGGTCTTAAGTCGATTGCCGCCCGCGTGTCCGGCAGCCAGCCTTAGCCGCATTCGTGTGTTTCCGTCCGTGTTTGTGCGGCGTGTTTTCTGTGCTACGTAGGTCCCCACGTCCTCCTTTCCCTTCCCTCCCTTCCCTCCCTCGGTCAGTTCTACGTTTGGTACACTCTTGCCCTCGCAGCAGCTTCACTCGTGTGTGGTTCGTCTTTCCCTTCCCTCCCGCCCGCCCGCCCGCCAAGTGCACGGACAAAAGGCAACCGCATGCGCTCGTACATGAACACTTAAAAACATACACTTCATACAAGTCTGTGTGCAATGCCGCAACCCCGCTGGTTCACTTCCCCCACGGGCGCACATGCACGGAACGCCTTTAATCATCCGTATTTCCGTACTTCTTCCGTACGCTTGGGCCGATAGGCGTCTTCTGAGATAAAGGCTGATTTCGTTTCGCTGGGGGGTGTTGGCTGGTGTGAAACCCAAATCAGTCTAAGCCCCCTAGTCGGTCTGGGGGTCTCGGGGTCGGTCTCGGTCTCGGGGTCGCAGTCTTCGGTCTTCAAGTCTTCCAGGTCCTCTACATTCCGCCGCCATCAGACGTCGGGGGAAGAGTCGCGTCGTTACGATCCCCACATAAGGCCTCCCCCTGCTTTCTCCTCCCTCTTCCGCCCGGCTTCGGGTCGATGTAACTTCTTCATCGCTTAGGACTCGCTCGCTCACTGGGGCCAGTTTTGGACCTATTGGACGCCTTTTTCCGGCAGTTCATTTATCTGAGTTCCTTGCATATGATGGCCTCAGCCTCCCCCGCCTCGGCCTCCGCGCGCCTTCGTCCCCCCTTGCTCCGGACGCCTTTCACGGACGCCTTTCGGTCAGTTCTACGTCTGGTACACTCTTGCCCTGGCAGCAGCTTCACTCGTGTGTGGTTCGTCTTTCCCCCCGTTGCTCCCGCCTCAGGCCCGACGTGAGTGGGTAGACCGGGACATGATCGTGCCCCTGGAGGGCCCCAAGCCCTCCGCCGCCGGGGGGGGAGCCGGCAGGGGCTTGGGGTTCAGCCGCCCGGAGAGCGGGGACGACTACTACGCGATCTTGCAGGTGAGCACGCGCGCGTGTGTGTATGTGCGTGTATGTGTGTGTGCGTGTATGTATGTATGTGCGTGCATGTGTGTGCGGGTATGTATGTGTGTGTGCGTGTGTACGTGTGTACGTATGTGCAGTGGTGACGTGCATGGTAGGGGACGTGAAAAGGGCTGGGAGAGGAAGGGAACTGTTTGTCAGGGTAACGGAACTGGGGTGGGGGGAGGGGGAGAGATTTGCCAGCCTACCACCCAGCCTGCCCCTGTTTCCCCTTCCCCCTTCCCGCATGCAGGTTCCCCATGACGCCTCCAGCGACCAGATCAAGAAGCAGTACTACATGTTGGCGCGGAAGTACCACCCCGACAAGAACCCGGGGGATGCAGGGGCACATGAGCGCTTCCAAAAACTGGGGGAGGCATACCAGGTACTGTGCGGTACTGTACGGTACTGTACGGTAAATGGTAGCTCTTAAGCTATAGCTATCCTTAATGATTTCTGCTAAAGCTTGGCTTAAGTTACCCTCGGTGTGTGTGGGGGGTGTAACGACCCGGGTTGCCGGGGGGAGAGGAGAAATTACCAAAGTACTCCTCCGTAGCCGCTGTTTTAAAGTCAACTGTTCCTTACAACGTGTTCGCCTCTTGAGACGTTTTCCGTCTGCTGTGTTGTGTACTTGTGTACTTGTGTACGGTCCCCCGCTAATGCCCAAGTATGAACCCATTTCCGTACTCCCCAGTTGAGCCCCGCCCATTTTCATTTCCCATCGCGGGGATCCTCCCCTCCACACACACACACGTACACACACGTACACACGCGTCCACACACAACACGCATGCACACGCACGTCGCCCTTCCCTCCCCCCCTCCTCCCCGGGAAGGTTCTTGGCAATGACGAGTTCCGCAAGCGTTACGACGCGCACGGCACCGAGGGCTTGGATGTAAACTTCATGGACGGCGGGTCGTTCTTCAACATGCTGTTCGGGTCGGACCAATTCGAGCACCTGGTCGGGGAGCTGTTCATAGCCATGGCGGCGAGGTGAGGTGGCAGGAGGTGGAGAGAAGTTGGGGGGGCAGAAGGGAGGGCAAGGGGGGGAGCAGAAGGGAGGGCAAGGGACGGCAGAGGGAGTGAGTTATGTGGGCATGAGGGAAGGTGTGTGTGTGTGTGTGGATGGTGCCTTGCGGAATGGTGATCCTTAGGGGAGCGGACGGAACGTGGTGGGCTGGGGTGGGGTGGGGTGCTGTGGGCCGGGTTGGGTCGTGGGTTGCGTGTCGCGTGGTGTGTGTTCACACAGAGAGACTTAACTACCACCCTCACCACCTTCTCTCCCTTTTTGCCGCCCACTTTCCCGCTTTCCCCCCTTTCTTCCTCCCCCCCCTGGCCCTGGCAGCACCTTCACTCGTTCGTGGTTCGTCTTTCCCCCCCTCTCTCTCTCCTCCTCTCCCTCTCTCCCTCTCGCATCAGGAACGCCGGCGAGCTGGGCAGTGCGGAGATGGCTCGGGAGCAGGGCATCCGGGTGCAGAAGCTGTGTGTCAACCTGAAGGCCATGCTCAAGCGGTACGAGGAGGGAGAGGAGGCGTTTGTGGTAAGACAGAGGCGGGGAGGGAGAGAGGCGGGAGGGAGGGGGGTAAGACGAACCACTGGCGAATGAAAGCGAGGGGAGGGGGAAGGGGAAGGGGAAGGGGAGGGGGGGGGGGAAATAGAATAGAGACAGAGGGTGGGGGTGGGGGAAATCATGTAAGGGGTTGAAGTGAGCGGGAGAGCGTTAGCTGGCCGCACCGCGGTGTGCCCCCTGCGCTTGTCTGCACGGCGGATCGCAGCTGCGCCTTGCGCAATCTATAATTCATCCGGCCAGTCGCATGTTGCATTTCCTGCGTGCGCGCGCGCGTGTGTGTGTGTGTGTGTGTGTGTGCGCACGCGTCCGTGCTCTCCGAGGTGAGGAACCGTCCATTTACTTCTTATCCTCCCCGTTGCGCTTCCCTCCCACCCCTCAACCCAATCCAACCCAACCCACATGCACACTTTACTCCCCACGCCGCCGGGCAGGCAGCCATGCGGGAGGAGGCTGCCCGGCTGGTGAGGGCCTCGTTCGGGGAGACCATGTTGCGCACCATCGGCAAGGTGTACGACACACAGGCGGACATCAACGCCGGGGGATTCTTCAGCGGCATGGCGGCCAAATTCCGGTCGCATGGGGAAAACATGAGGTGAGGTGTCGGTGGTGAGGCTGTCGGCGTCGCGGGGAGCGGGGAGTGAGGAGTGAGGAGCAGCCTCTGTGATGGTGGTGGTGCTGGTGGTGCTGGTGGTGCTGGTGGTGGTGCTGGTGGTGCTGGTGGTGGTGCTGGTGGTGGTGGTGGTGGTGGTGGTGGTGGTGGTGGTGGTGGTGGTGGTGGTGGTGGTGGTGGTGGTGGACATGGCTGTTTCATGGGATGGGGGGTCCTCAAAGGGGGTAAGACGAACCACGGGCGACTGGAGCAGATACCAGAACTAAACGGGCTGTCCCTGCTATGGGGGCGGGGTCAGTTTGAGTGGGGATGGTTGGGTGATGGCGTGTGGGAAGGGAAGGGAAGGAGGGGGCGTGGAGAGGTCGTCTGTGGCAGGAGTGGTCTGTGGGTCATGGCAGTGGGGACAGAAGGGACAGAGGCGGGTAGGTAGGTGAGAGGGTTGTGGGCGGCATGCTGGGGAACGGTGTACACACAGGGCAAGGCAAGCCGGTCGCTTGCATGGAATATCTCCACCTCGCCCTGTTGGCGGCTTTGGGGACTACTCCCCTTCAGCAGCGCGATGGGGACTTTACTGAACGGCAGTCGGCAGTTGATATCTTCTTGATTGATAGGTACTGCACCACCATGCAGTAAAGAAAATCTCCTCCCCTCTCCTAGTAACAGTAATCCCCCTCTCCTCCGAGTGCAGGTCACAATTCCAAGCGGCCAGCGCCGCCATCAAGGTGTACCAGGCTCAGCAGAAGATCGAGGCCTGGCAGAAGCAACAAGATCGGAAAGCCGCTGCCGCGTCAGCAGCAACCGCAGCAACTGCAGCAACAGCAGCAGCTGTGGACAGTGCCGCGGCCGCCGCCGCGGCTCCGGTTGCTTCGAGCACGGAGGCAGTCGGCGCAACTGGGCCTCCCACCACCTCTGCCCAGTCGACCGTGAGTCCGCCTGGGAGGTTTGGAGACTGAAGAGTACATGTCGTACGCGTCCGATTGCTGTCTCAGCGCCTTTCTTGTGCCTCTTCCCGGGCTCCTGCACCGGGAACGCATGACTCTTAATTAAGGCTCGTATTTTAAGGATCGTGTATATACATATATATAGAGAGACACATATTCAGGCGCGTCAGCAGATTTTCCTTTAAGGTTTGCTTGGTCATGTATGATTCCGTCCGCCTTTGCTCTTTCTTCCGCCTCGTGAGGCCGGCGCATATATCCGTGTTGATGTTGGTGTTGGTGTTTGCGGCTGCCCTGACCACATCCAGGCTAATGGCAGCGCCGCGGACGCCGCGACCGCGGACGGCCCCACGGCGGGTGCAACTGCCGACGGCACCTCCCCCACCACCGGCGGCTCCAGCACAGCAGCTACAGCTCCTCCTGCTGCTGGGCCTACCATGGAGCAGCTGATGGAGCGGCAGAAGCTGGAGGAGGCTGCGTTGCCGCTGATGCTGGAGGCGATGTGGGCCGCGAATGTGCTGGACATTCAAAACACGCTGAAAAAGGTGCACGGGGGAAAGGGACACAGACGCAGCTCCTCCTGGATGCGTGCTCGGAGCGCGCTTTTGTGGTGGCTCCCTGCCTGCCCAGGAAAAGGAGAGCCATTCCTACATTTTACAAGCTTTAAAAATCATCCCCCCTTTCACCGACCATGTCCTTTCTACCACCCCCTATATACCTCAACAATCCCGCAGGTTTGCCAGTTCGTGTTGACGGAGGAGGGTGTTCAGAAGCAGGAGCTGCAGCAGCGGGCGAATGCGCTCAAGGTCCTAGGTGGGTGGGTGGCAGTGGGTGCGGGGACCGAGAACCAGGTGGAGCGCTGGGGCTGGGAAGACGTGGGTTTACCCCGATACCTTGTTCTTTTCTCTCTCTCTCTCTGTGCGTGTGTGTGTCGTGCGCGCGCGAGTGCGGATTTCCGAAATGCATGTTAGCTAACGTGCCCGACGGCGCAATGTGCCCGACGGTCCCAGCAAACACGGATATGGTTGTGGTATGGATATGGGTATGGTTGTGGGTTGTGGGTATGGACTTCATTTGGTTGCGGGGGGGTGTTTGGGTTTTCTCGAATGGCCATGGGAGGGTTTTGCGAGCCATTGAACTTCCCAGGGCCTTTGGTGGCCTGGTTAGGGTTGGGGACAACACCCGCCATAGCTCAATCGGGCCCTCCGTAACCCTAATTCATTACTTGGCGGTATACACCACGTGCACGCTCCCAGTCTGAAGTGCCACACAGCGGCGCGCGCGGGGGGGCCGCGTAGCGCAGCCTCTCTCTTTCCAGCGACTCCCTCAGCCGCTCTTTTTCCTGCCACATGCCATTATGGCAAAGGTTCTTTTGCTGCAGGACGTTGGTTTGTCAGTGCCCCTTGCACTTGAAGTTTTTGAAGTACGGAGCCGTGTAGTCGTCTTCTCGTTACCCCTCCTTCGTACAATAACACGACGCGGCATGGCACTACGTGGATTTGCCTAAAATCTTCTAGCGTGCCGTGCTGTTGTCGTTCATCCTTTTCCTCTCATCTCCTAATGCCCCGAATCTCCGTCTGCAAAACTGCGCATCCTGACGGCCAGGCGGTATTTTCATGGAGGCCAAGGCGCCCGAGGCCGCGATTCAGACAGACGCGCGGAAGCAGATGGAGGAGGCGATGTTGAGGGTGGTGGAGAAGCGGGCGGCGCAGGAGGGAGGTGCGGCAGCGCAGGAGGCGGGGGCGGACCAATGAGCGGCTGAATGAAGGACGCGCGGCGAGCACGCAAACCGCCACGCTGTGTTAGTGATATATACACACCCGCGCGCGCGCACACGCGCGGGTGCGGCGCCGTTGCTCGTGCGCGCCCTCCAGGGCAGGGGCGATGGTGGGACGGACCCTGGAGTGTAGTAGTTAAATCAATGGAGGCTTAGACTGTCCTTAGCTTTGTGAGCTAGCTCTTGCACGCTTCAACATCAGAATTGCCGCATTGAGCATCTTTATTATGCTTTTTCAGTTGAGGGCGAGGAGTAGGGCGAGGGTCTGTTTTTGCGTTGCTTGTATGTATGGCAGGCGCACGATAGAGACGGGGTATTTAGTATACAGCTTTTTTGCCGGTTCGGGCACAATCATTTCATGTTGTGCGGATGAGGAGTGGGCAGGGCTGTGGTGGTGGTGGTGGGGTTCTTAGAGGTGGAGGTGAAGGCGGAGGCGGGCACAAGAAGCTGTCAGGAGGAGTCGGAGTGGGACAGGTTGTAGAGGTTGAGGGGGGAGGATGGGGGGAAGCAGGCGGCTGCGTCGCGAACACAAGCGAGTCACGCGGCGTGTGTGTTTTTCTGGGGAGTCAAGAGCTGTAGGCGGCGGGCGGGATGGTGAGTGATGGGGCGGAAGGCTCTGGGATCAATCCGCTTGGCAGCGCTTGTGTGCAAGCAGCACGCAACTGCAATACGGTCTCCGAATATGTATGTATGTATGTCTTCTGTCTGTCTTCTTGGGGCCGCAGGAGGCGGCGCAGTATGTGCGATTTTATTTCTCGTACTGCTTTCTCTTTTGTAGCGGCGTGTCAATACATTATAGCTTTTTGTTATCAGCACTCTTCAGCGTTTTTTCGCTCCGTGGTCGGGTGGGTATGGTTTTGGAGCTTTGGAGTGAGCACACACGTGTCATTTAACAAGCGTGAGTATATCGCCCCCCAGGAATGGCGGAGGCGGTCTCCGGCGGTTTGTTTGCGGCTTTTTTTTGCGATTTTGGAATGTCGGTAAAACTGTTTAGGGAGTTATTTTGAGCCACGCCTCCATCCACATCTGTGATGATGGGTGCATGCGGCCATCGAGTAGTAGTAGTAGTAGTTAGTGTGGTGTATTGTAGCGGGGTGGCTGGGCAGGGGGGGATCCGCCGTCCCTTCTCGATCGAGGTTTAGGATTTTTGTGGGTGTGACGGGGCATTATTTGCGAATAGCAATGGTGAAAAGTTGAGTAGTGGCGATTAACTTAGGGTTTGAACTGCACACAGGCGACGATCAACGGAATGTGAAGATGCAGGGTGATATTTGAGACGTGGACGAGCATAATATGTATTTGCGTGTGAGCCTGGGCTGTTGCTGGTGGAGGTGGAGGTGGCTTTTGTACAACGTTTGTGTCAAACATTGTTTATAAGC
>NW_003307545.1:3279765-3280283 GCF_000143455.1 Volvox carteri f. nagariensis | reverse complement strand
ACTCTAGAGGATCCCCCAAAGCTTTCTGGTCTCACTTGGTTTTGGGGGCTTTGCGGAACTCTTCGGGGCTGCGGGGGAAGGGGTTTTCAGGCAGTGCGTGTGTATGCGCACATGTACGTGTGCGCGTGTTTTTATGGTCCTGGGAGCCGCGGGATGGCGGAAATGCCGATGGCGTGGCACACTAATAACTTCATAAAGACTCTAGCTCCGTAGTCATGTGTGCGTGTGTGCGAGAGAGAGAGAGAGAGGGGGGGAAAAGAGACTAGGGGGGCGGCTTTTCAAAGCCGAAAAGGGGCGAGGCCCCGGTGCAGCCACTTGCAGCCCGTATGTACGGCATAAGACTGCAAGCACATGAACGCCGTTATGTTTAGGGCACACACTTGTTGTTATGAACAACAGCTTTGAGATAGTATGCTATCGACAATGCGAGAGGCATTCATTCGCCTGGGCATGTGAGACAGAGTTTGTTTGCCATGTGGCCCCGGGCCGCCCCGGCCCTCCTACGCGCCCTCGGCTGG
>NW_003307545.1:3213975-3278853 GCF_000143455.1 Volvox carteri f. nagariensis | reverse complement strand
CGGAGCGAGATATGTAACTGTTTGTCAAACTCGCACCCCTGGAAAGCTATCTTCGCGCTCCGATTTATCTGCAATTTCTCCTTTGGCATTTCGTTATAGAATGCTTATAGCTTCCATATTAAACCTTTTGCGGAGCGTGATATGTAAATTTATGTTTACCTCGCAGCCATGGAAAGCCATCTTTGTCGCGCTCCGATTTATCTGGAATGTCTCCTTTGGCCGGTGAATGTAGAATGCATATAGCTTCTACATGCAATCTTTTGCGGAGCGAGATATGTAACTGTTTGTCAAACTCGCACCCCTGGAAAGCTATCTTCGCGCTCCGATTTATCTGCAATTTCTCCTTTGGCATTTCGTTATAGAATGCTTATAGCTTCCATATTAAACCTTTTGCGGAGCGTGATATGTAAATTTATGTTTACCTCGCAGCCATGGAAAGCTATCTTCGCGCTCCGATTTATCTGGAATGTCTCCTTTGACATTTCAATATAGTATGGATATAGCATTCAAATGCTATTTTTTGCGGGGCGAGATATGTATGCCACTGACTGACTGACTGACTGACTGACTGACTGACTGACTGACTGACTGACTGACTGACTGACAGGGGTGAACCCCGGGGGCTCGGCCCCCCGAAGGCGCTTCGCGCCCGGGGCCTCGCCCAAAAAGTGAGGAGAGAATGTGCACGAGAGAAAAGTGAGGAGAGAAAATGTGCACGAGAGAAAAGAGAGAGAAGAGAGAAAGGTGATTTTTCCATCCCTCCCGTTCGGATGGTTCCCCCCCATCACAACCCCCGTATCTTCAGTT
Organism: Volvox carteri f. nagariensis; assembly: GCF_000143455.1. NCBI lineage: Eukaryota > Viridiplantae > Chlorophyta > Chlorophyceae > Chlamydomonadales > Volvocaceae > Volvox > Volvox carteri. The sequence goes on along the minus strand of NW_003307545.1, from coordinate 3,278,046 downwards.
TGTAATCTTCTTGTCGGGGCTATGGGGTAGGGGAGGAGGGGGGTTTGATGTGAGGAACAAGAGCTTGAGGAGATGTGGTTTCGATACACGGAACCTGGCTCTTAAACAGGTTGGGGGTTAGCAGGTTTGTCAGGGGGTTCCCTCCCGGGGGGGGGGGGGAATTGTGGCGATATGGTGTGTCCTTGTTTGGCGTGCTGGGAGCTATTCCGTGCCCTCGGTACCAGTGTCCGTGCATCTGTTTTTGGTTGAAGCAGAACGGCGCGAGTAGATTGTGATATTTATGTGCAAATGCATTTTATATATGTATGTATGTATGTATGTATGTATGTATGGAGTCTGTGTGGTTATGGTTAGGTGGCCTTTTTCGCGCTTCCATGAAACGATTGTGAAGGGCAGCGCGCGCCTCTTGGATTTCATTAATGGTCATTGGTGTGTCGCCCCTTCCGTAGCGGCATTGTGATGGAGGTGCGATTGGTGCAGTCGTGAGGCGGATGGATGCAGGCAGTGGATCGTTTTTGGTAGCGCAGGCGCCTCCACGAGCTATTGTAGACAGTGTAGACAGTGCAGATTGGCTAGAAGGTCTAAGAAGTACTAAGACAGCGGTTACGGGGGGAGGTCGCTGGGGCGAGGTGACGGTGGTGATGGTGAACGCCCTGGCGGAGGTAGCGGCAATCTTATAAAAACAGAAATGCAGGCAGGTGCATAACGTGACACAAGATATGTAGCACCACGGAGTGGGGTAGCCCACTGTACCTCCGTTGTATCTATGGTATATATTAACAAAATAGCTGGTTAGCTTGCAGCCTAGAGGTTGAGGTGATGAGAGGTGGGCAGGGGGAAGATGGTAGATCAGGACGCGAGCAGGCGCATCTTTATCGATGCGTTTCAAAAACCTCCCCCTCGACCCTCTGCAGCGGTAGCGACGACTAGCAGACTTTTATACATCTGGCCTCTGCCTCTTATGCAAAGAAACGTGATAAGTGCATCTGATAAGTGTGTCTGCGTCTTTGCTCTTTTCAATCCGACGCTTTCGAGGCCACCAACAGGCCACCAACGACAATAAAGACACACCCCTCCGCGCATGTCCATGCTACGCATCCGTACAATTATACATACATACAAATGTACAGCCCAGTGTCCACCTGTCGCACTCTCCCAGTGGCCCATAAGATCCCACCATCTCTCTGTTCTGCTAGCATGTGTGTGCGTATGTATGCACCTGCCTTCCCTACTTCCCGGTACAGCTCAGTTTCGGGCAGCAGATGCGTGTATGGGCCGGCACCTTTTCTGCCCCTTTCGATCGGCCCTGTCGCAATTCAACTACGGAGCTCATAATTAAGGGCGTGGTGCAGGCTCCGAGGCGAAGCTGCGAACTCCTCCACCCCTCCTCCTCGCCCGCCCGCCCGCTGAGCTCTTACAGCATCAGCATCCAACATTTCGTTCAGGAAAGAAGAATGGCGCGACACTAGAGAGACGTACGCTTGCTTGCGCAGCAGAAGAATGAGAGATGGACACGCATCGGCGTGAGTCGTCGGGCAGTCCGGTCTAGGGGCCCCAACTCAGGACTTAAAAAGGCTATTCCTTGAAAACTTCATCAAGAGCAGCATTCGTCAATAGCAACGCGTGGAAATAAATACACGCTGTGCGCGGATATGGAGGCACACATACACACTCTTTCTCTCACACACTCACACCGGCTCGCAGCGTCTTCCTGTTCTGTCCGACCCTAACCCAGCCACTAAACCTCCATCACCAGTATCACTCCTTTCTTCCCTCTCTCCCTCTCTCTTCATCTCCCACCTTCCCTCTCCCTCCACCTACTCCTCTCACCACCATTGTTCTCATCCGCCCTTCTCAATGCCTATCAACCTGCTTGATAGTCACCACAGCACCCGGCGAGATGCGGTTCAGGCCGATAAAGATCCAGTACTTGAACAGCACGTCGATCACAACGGGCACAATACCCACGAAGATAACAACGCCCTCTTCGCTGGGCTCCACTCCGTAGTGCCCGAGCACCAACTCAATAAGTCCGTGCCAGCCCTCCTCGGAATGGTATCCCAGCAACGTATCTGCAACCAAGATGATCATCACAGCCTTGGCAATGTCGCTCAGGCCGTAAAACAGACGCGCCATGGTGTTGTACATCGCATCCCTGCTCCTGGTGGGCTGCGACAAGATGCCGACGAAGGTCAGGAAGGAAATCGAGTCGGAGACGGCGTTGATGAGAATCGTCTCGTTGTGGTGTCGCTCCTCCTCCTGCACCTCCGCCGCGAACTCCGCAAGGTGTTCGAACATCTGAAGCTCCGTCATGGGGGGAAGTCGCCCAATTGCCATGTCCAGCCGCAACCGCGTCTCCTCCACATGCACCGCTTTGGCGCCTTCGTACTTTTGGATTTCAGACAGCTCAAAGGCGTCGGGGTTGTTGCGCAAGGAAAAGTTCAGGATGGGGTCTGCGAGAGCGCGGCTGACGACGAAGCCGGTGACAAGGGGGATGCCGATGAGTCGCGCCACGTAGCGCACCGCAAGCTGGGACTCTTCCTTGTTGACCAAGGCCTCCCCGGTCAACATCTGCTCGGAACGCTCCTGATCCAAGTCTAGACCCTCCCTGACCGCATCCCAGTCCAGAAGCTGTGTGGCAGTTGGCGGTTGTGGGGAGGCGGGCGTGTGTGCGGAGGAGGCGCAACCGAGGGGCTCAGGGCAGGAGAGGGTGGCAAGGGGGGGGGGGAAACTATTCCGGCAGCGGCAGATGGCTCAGGGGCGCCCTCAGGGTCTGACATCGGGCTATGCCGCAGCTGCAGCAACACGTCTCAGCGTTTTTGCCGCTGCTCAGATTCCCGATGATGCCTTGCGCGTTCATTCGTCATGTGCTACATGTGCGCGGAGGAGCATCAGCCAGGCGGGGAGACAGGTAGCAGAGGTGTTGGGAAAGGGTTTGGTTTGTCGACGCAGCTGCAAAAAATGCCCACAGCCCAGCCCAGCCCGGCCCGGCCGAGCCGAGAAATGCTCCCCAGCTGGAGACCCAAATCCAAATGGGGCCGGTGGGCGCTCAAAACGAAGGGGGTCGCGGGGGAGCGATCCGAACCGCGAACTCCCTAACCTCAATCCCGCAAAAGCCCTCCCGGAGCAAGGAGCTTCTGCATCCATAGGTCGCGCCATCAGGAATAGGCCGCCGGCCCGCCGGATGCACCCGGGCGCACACAGATTAAAACCGTGTGCGATTATTATTAGCTGCTGGTGGCAAACGGGCTGCGAGGTGCCCCAGCTTACCGGCGTGATCCACTTGTCTCGGGGACCGGCGTTCCGGGTTTCTTTGCGGAACCTGGATACGCCCTCATCCGCTATGCGCTCGACTTGCGGCGGCGAGAAGCGCACCGAGGGGTCCCAGTCCTCATACCAGCTCTGGGCGCCCCATTCGCCTACACCCACGTCGGTGCCGCCCTGTGGCGGGGTCGTGCCGTTTGAGCTGCCGTCGGTTGGCAAACCGAGTCGTCGACGGACGCGCTGCAGCTTCTCCGAGAGATTGTCACCGCTGGCGCTGGCCCCGGTGCCTGAGTTGCTGCCAGCCTGGCAAGGCACGTGCGAGCGCATTCGGCCTTGGCGCCCAATGCCACAACATAATCGCTGGCAGTTCTTTGATAATTGTGTGCGTGGATCAAGTGTTCTAAAAGCAATCTCCATTGTGGCATATGTTCAAGCGGTACCTGCTGAACACATTCTGTTGATCGACCTATGACCAGGCAAGGTGCTGTCCGCAATAACTGCTTAGCTTGGCGTCATACGTCTGACTGATAACTTAATATGTGGATTCAAGGCCTACAGGCCTATATACAAATAAAGGAATAGGGTTGGTCGGGTTTACAGTATCACGGAGGAGGTATGGATATAATAAATGACCATGTGGAAGGTAAATCCTTTCGAGGCAAAACATGCATGAAAGTAGTCCATCGCCCTGTAGATGGAAATCGTTCTCGTCCATCCATACTACGTCGGCAATTCCTCATACGGCAGCTCCGTCTTCGTCTATTAAGTGGAATGACCGCTGCAAATAATTACAGGTCGTTACTACTGCACATACAGCAACCATAGGTAGTGAATATTACCCTTGGAGCAACCGCGAAAATAGGAGACTGCACTTCATACCATACCTTTGGATGCTTGTGCGCTGACGGCATGAAAACAGCGCCAAAAACCCAGACCAAACATCTTCATAGTTCATGAAGCTCAGAGAGCTGAAGCACTAATTTGGACCTTCGAAGTTGAACCCACGGGTCCATCAGGCGCGCCGTGCAAATCACGATATCTGTTTCCGTCGCGTAGCTCTCACAAAAAGCGCTCAACTAAACCGGCATAAACATGCTCTGTATTAAACCTGTAAATTATCGACAAAATGCCGAAATCATGTCAAAACGGCGTCATCGCAGCCTAGACTGCTCGGGACAATCCCCTGATCTCACAACGTAGCCTGCACAAGCATTGCAATATTGGCAGATGTGTCCACGCCGATCGCTCTCATACAGCGAACCCGTTCAAATTATGAAACTTTTATCGACGCTACTCTCCAAAGCCGACCCTCCCTTCGCCACACAGCACCTCATCAAAAGTCAGTTATGATTTAAAGCTTCACGCTCTTCACTGTCTACCCTGCCTCTACAAGTACCTCTCAACGCTGTCACTGCCTCTTTCCTGCTGTACTCGGCCCTGCCCCTCCTCGTCCCTCCGCGCCGCGCTGCACCCTCCTGCTCCCAACAGCAGCTCGCAACCGCTCTTCACGTGCCTCCTCTCCAGACACACCTCGGCAGAAATCCCTCTTGTCAAAGCCTCCACACGCACAGTCGGACCGGACCGTTATGCAAGCTCAACCGCACCCTTATGCTCAAGGAAAGCCCCATGCGTATGCCAACACCTGCCCGCCCGCACCCAAGTCGCATCCTTCGAAACACTAAGCACCACCCAGGAACCCCACCATCACCCCACCATCATCCATCTACAGGCACAGCATGTAGCCTCAAACTCCCTGTTCATCCCTCTCCTCTCCCAAGAAGGAGAGAAAGAGATCTCTATCTCCCGACTCTCTACCTTCCTCCTCCAAAACTAACCACAACTGCACCGAAGACAACAAGCTAAAACAGCCCCAAACCTCACCATTTTCATCCTCTCACCTCCCAACTGCGCACCCCAAGGCACAGTCCACTCTCTATAGTCTTGTACCGTTTCCCGTCCACATGTTCTCGTCGGTCTTCAGTTTCATTCAGGTACCCTCCTCAGAGCGCCTTCCTCAGCCCACAATAAAAAGAGGCCACCTCTTCCTCCCCCTCCCCAGTCTCAAGGGAGGGACGCGTCCAAAGCACCTGCTCCCGTCACGCTGTCAAGCGACCCGACTGCAGCAGCGCCTGACGCTCAAAGTAGCCCGTGATCTGGTCGCTGACCGCCCACACGATCGCTTGGCCGGGCGGAATACGCAACAGCCGCGGCAATAACCCCTTCCACATCGCCATCACGCCCTCCTCCGCGGGAATGCGTACCAACGCGTCGAAAAAGCCCTTATAACGCACGCCCTCGGAAGTCTTCGTCTGCGCCATCAGCCGCGTCTTGGCCACGTCGAACGGTCCTGTGGCCACCGGCCCAAGCAGCGCAGCAAGGAAGCCTGACGTCATAGACTGTACGGGCGTGAGGATCTTGCCGTCGCCCTCGTGCTTGCCCCACAGCAACGCATCGGCGTTGTTCTTGGCCCAGAAGAGGCACATCTGGTTGGTGCCGTTGCGCAGGATGGTGGGTGTGGCACCGGACCACATGCCCCGAATGCCCTCCTCTCGGAGTACGGTCGTGGCGCAGTGGATGGGGCCCTTGTACTTGAAGTGCTCCTTGGCCAGGCCCTTCTGTTGTTGAAGTCGGATCTTGACGACCTCGAAGGGCGTCACGATGACGAGAGCCTCCGTGATTCCCGCCATAAATCCGGCTAGCATGCGGCGGCCGTCGGTCAGCTTGCCGTTCTCATCCCGCAGCAGGCCCTGGTAGACGCTGTTGGAGCCCATCCGCAACGCATATTTTAGTGTGAGGTGAGTTGCGAAAGGTGTTAGGCCCTTCCAGAGCGCTCCGATACCCTCTTCTGTGTATATCTGCCGACCGCAGTCGATGATGCCCTTGTACTTGCCAACCTTGTCCAGCTGCAAGCGCGTCTTAATTACGTCCATCGGCTGTAAGCAGCAAGCCTCAGCTACGCCGCCAATGGAACCGGCAAAGCCCTTGAGCGCCGGTGAGACGCTGGGCTGGCCGAACTTCTTGTTCTCCGCCATGCCGCAGTACCGAAACGCCAACAACCGGACGGCTCAGCAAACGCTTTGGAGCACGAGGACCGCTGAAAAGCTACAAAAGCTTGTAAAGTCAAAGGGTGGCTTTGCTGCTGCACCGTCGTTGTGACCGCTGTGTGCGTCCAAGCGAGGCCGTTGGCTTCAACCTCCCGCGTTCTTCGGCGGCGATGAAGCGCTGCCTCAAATTTCTTGTTCAGGAAGACCAGAATCAACAAAGAAAAGTATATGCTGTAGTTGCGACCTCAAACTGTGCACGTGCGAGCGCTCCGCAGGCGTCTCAGCGAGCACGTTTTCGCTTATATGGCCAAACAAGAGTTGATTTGGTTAGATTGGTCGTCAACGAGAGAACGCAAAGAGTCTGCCACGTGCAGAAGCAGCGCTGACTGTATATAGGAAAATTCTGTTGAAATTGCCTTTGGCGCCGTGTGCAGGGCCTTATTCGGCACCGGTCGTCACGAATTTTGCCATGCGGATAATGCCATCGAAGGCATTTGATGAGTTTAAAAGGGAATGGCTTTTGCAACTCCAGAATACTGGGAAGCACACTATCAGGAGGCCAACGGCGAACACATCGACTGGTGCGCATGCGCGACTTGCATGAACGAAATGCAACAGTAGCGTTGCAACCTTGTTACGACTGTGCATTATACGTGCCTTGCATAAAGTTCCACTTGTATCTACAGTAGGGTTTGGCGACCTAACATTGCGCGCCCTTTTCGCGTCTCTCCTGGCCCAGGCTTTGCCAGTATTCCACGCTACGCAAGGTAGTTCTTCATTACCTCAGGCAGTGGAAGCGGCCTTTGCCGGCCATCCTGTTGCTTGGCACTGGCCTGTCAACATTTGCGGAGGAGCTGTACGACGGGTACGTCAGGGTAACCTCCTTACAACAAAACAAAGATGGGGGCCCTTGTGAAGCAGCTGCCCGCGTTTCCAAAGCCTGTATGTTGTTGGATAGTAAGTTGCAGAATGGGGCCAGGCTGGAGAGGCAAGTGCAGTGGCATAATGGAATGTAGATGAGTAGAAGCTGTTTCCAGGGCGCTTGGCGCACGGCACAATGTACATGCTGAAAAACAACTAACAAGAAAACCTAACACATGCAGTCATGTCGTCGCAAGCGCGTATGCAAGAACAACAGGAACAACAACCAGAAGAACAAGAACAGCACCACAGGAACAGCGCGTGCACAGGCCACGTTGCATCGGTCCTTTGCTATGATGTAGGAACGAATAATAAGGCCTAGGTTCAAGTTTCCTGTTGCGCGTGGATGGCCATGCCAGAACAGGCAACATGATGGGTGAACTTGCACGCTACCAACTTGCCCCCGAGCACGCGACGAGCGGACATAGAAAAGAGCTTAGCGGGCCCCCCCCTTTCCCCCAACGCTCACACAATAAACCATCCCAAGCGCTGCTGTCCGTATGGGCCGCAGCCGCCGTTCACACACGAGTTAAGTCCGACATGTATGCACCGTGAACATGTATGCACCGTGAATGAAACCCTAAGTGTGATCGTGCCCAAATACAACAGCACTGCCCAATGTCCAGAAGCCTAGCGCCGAAATCCTGGGACCCTGTCGGTCAAGCGTTAAGGTGTCCAGTTGCTGTGTGGGCTAGGACTTAGGTCTTGGACTGTCACGGCGGTGGGCGTGTGGGCGCTGCCGGCGCGTTGCCGGCTCATCGCGTAGAAGGCCGGGCTGGCGGAAGGCGGCCCGCGCAGCACATTGTAGCCGCCCGGCCCCCGGGCCTTGAACTGCGCGATGTAGAGGGCCTCCATCTTTTGGGCTAGAGCAGGATTGGCGGTGCGCAAAGCGTATGATGGTCGACCCCGCCGGCTAAAGCTACACGTCCCCAACTGAAGATATTCTCGGTGGTTTACCAGCAGGTGTTGTGCTGTTCTTGCTGTCTGATGTCCTGAACGCTTCCTCTTCCCGCAGCCGTTTCAAGCGCCCAGTCTTGCAAGCTACGTTGTATGCTTTCATATCTTTTCATATCTTATTCAGCTCAGGCTAAGCAGCCAGCCAAAAGTTCGAGATGCATACCGCTTGTGACTGCGGCCAACATGCCCTGACGAGCGGCCTTTCGCCGAAAAAATTACATACACTTTTACAGGCGCATTTTGAGAATTGAACGCGCGCATCCGCACGGCAAAATTCGCTCCTGGCTTTTTTGGGACGAGTGTACTTAGGCTTTATTCGCGAAGTACGACCGGACACATTTGTGCGAGAGGCTGCTTAACAACGTGACACTGAGTCCTTGAGGTCTGGATTGCACTCCACGTACAAATCTTTCGGACTGGCCCCATTTGCTTCACTCTTGGGTTTGTTATGCAGCGTGCTGGAGGCGCATTCTGTTGAGACATGCAACTCATACCAGTCACCTTCAAGCATCTTCGCTCATAAACCCGCACAAACTCGACACGCTACAATCCTTCCGTGCGACCTTCCAGATCTTCCAGATGAACCTAAACCAGACGAACCCAAAAAGTGCTATGAGCGCAGTGAGCATCTACGCCGCAGCCTGCCTTTTCAGGAGCGCCTCTTTGCGCCTCATGGCCCCGTACCTCCGCTTCCTCACCCCTCTAGGCTCCTTCCCTCTGGCCCTGGTCCCTCACGGCTTGCCCCGTTGTTTGTTGCGTTGTTGCCCCGTTCGCAACAAAATCTCTGGGCTCTGGAGAACATCTGGGCCTGACCCAGATCCAAGACCCTGTAATCCGGATCCAGACTTTGCTGCTGATTCCGATTTTTTCCCGATTTGGATCTTCTTTCGCGAGGGGGGATGGGCTCTTCATTCTAGACTAGAGAACTCGGGGGGTTCGTCGCGATCTGGGTCGTTGTGGTCAGTTAGCGTCCTTCATGCTGTCGAGCACTCGACCGCCTCTGCCGCCATCACAGCGCGCAAACAAAGAGAAACGAACGGAAACGACGTGTAATTGAAGAGCTTTTCAAGCTGCTGAATTGCAGAGAAAGGAGAGCGAAAGTAGAGAGAGGGGGGGATCACGGATAGGGGATCGTACACAGCAGGCCCTGTCGTACTGGCCCCTACCGGTACGACCTCCGTTGTAGCCACCCTCCCCTAATCGCCATATGACATGACACGACACGACACGACATGGCAAAGTGATGCACGATGCAAAAGATGAAGCAGCCGCGGGGGCGGTAACGCGGGGAAACCCCGCGCGGAACAAAACACAGCGCCATCGGCTGCCGTCACCCCCGCCTCCATCCCCACCTCCACCGCCACCGCCGCCGCCACCTCCATCGCCACCCCTACCTCCCTTAACCCCCTTACCCCCACCTCCACCTCCACTTACACCACGCAGGGGCTACTCCCCCATCATGGTGCTCGATTTCGCGCCCACAGCCGTCCAGGAACATCAAAAGCGTACGGCAAAGCCCCCGCGCGGCGGCCTCACTGTCGTACAGTGCGATGTGGCAGATCCCGAGTGGCCGGAGGTGGATGAGGCGGGGATGCGGTACGGCATCGTCGTGGACAAGGGCCTTATCGACTGTCTGCTGACCTCCCCCTCGGGCATCGACCGCGCCTCCGCCGCCATCACCAACGTCTGGAGCCACATGACCACCCCGGCTGTGTGGATTTCCGTGTCGCACTCTCCACCCGCCGACAGACGGGACTTGTACTGCCTCTCCGGGGCCGCCGTCGCCGGCACCACCAGCGTCTACTGGCACAACATCCAGGTACGCCTGTACGGCAAGATGCGTGTGGGTGGTTGGAGCGTGAGTGTGTGGTGTATGTGGTGTGTGGTTGGGGGGGGGGGCGGGGCCGGGGGCGGGGCCGGGGCCGGGGGCATTGAGTACCGTAGGAGGTTTTACGTCGCGTGCTTGCGTTTATATTATTTTGCTGGACTGTCCGGTGTACGACGAAATCAGATCTGATATGGGCTTTCCACGCTTCGAACATATGAAGGACGCTATGAAGTGGGAACCTGAACGCCTGGCAAGGATGCTGGAACGCATATGGTCTCACCGCAACTCTATATCGTTCCCTTTGGTCGTTAGTATACTTCATCACTTGTCTCGTTGGAAGTGCGAGGTAGGATGGTGCTTATAGGCGATTTGGCAGCCCTTGAGCCCTCGGCTCGTACTACGGTGGTTTGCAGGTACGGGGAACGCACCCACGACCATGTAACAACAACAACAACAACAATGTTACTAACGCATGCATGTGTACGGCATCCCGCGTGGGATTACATCTAGGGGGGTTGAAGGGGTCGCGTGTCAACCCGCCTCCCCCGAACCCACAACTCACAAAATTTACAACCCTCTTTTTTGTGGGACAGCCCAGGAAGGCACCGGGCAGCGCCGTTAACCCCTGCCGGCCCCTGTCAACACGCACATACATACACCCACACAACCCCCTCCCTCACGCGCTCCCTCCCTCCCCCCTCCCCCCACACAACCACAAACTCCCTTCCCCTCTCTAAAAGCTCGCCACCGTGTCGCGCGGCGTGTGCTAACTACCCTCGTGCGGGAAGTGACATCATGTACGACATCCTGTGTTTTGTGACTGCAGGTCAAGCGGGTACGACTTCCCCCCCTGGAGTACTCCAGTAAGACTGCCGTACAAGGAAAGGAGACGCTGGAGGACTACAACGATTGGGAGGGGGCGGGTTTGGGGTCGGGGCCGGGAGGGGCCCCACGGGGGGAAGTAACCCCGGGGGAAAAGGCGCGGTCGGCGACGCAGGTGCCGTACAAACCGTCTGAGGCGGGGGACGGACAGGGACAGTCGACGGGGGAGCTCCCAGGTGCTGACGTGTTTCGCGATGACGTGGCGTACATCTACATCCTCACGAAGTAGCCCCGGTAGCATTAGAGCGTTGCCGGGCTCTTAGCCGTACAGTGCCACTTGTAAGCCATATGCCTTCGAATCTGGTTTCGGAGGAGACCGGTTCCGGACGCAGCTGCAGCCAGCCTCATGCTGTTCTCCTCCGGCCGCTTCAGATCCAAACGGTAGTTATTGGGCGCGTTGCCGAGGGGTTTGAATTGCATGGCGGCTGGCGGACGTAGCTCCGGAACCACTATGGTGAACCGAAAGCCAAATGGTGTGAGTGTGTGTGTGAATGGGTGACCCCAGCTGTGTGGTCGCGCGTGTGGGTTTTCCGGATACACGTGACGGACTGAAGCTTGTGCAGGTGTAGGGGGTGTGCGGATTCAAAAGAGAAAGGTAAGATTATCGCCAACTGCGGCGCTGGTCGCCAACTACGACCCCGGAACGTTATGAAGGTCATCGCGCGAAAACAGCAAATGAGAGCATATTTTGTTCCATTGGGGCTTTAGGTTATCATCTGTCATTTCCTTATTTCTCGTGTCTGAGTTCCCGTAACGTTGATGTTCCGTCCTGTCTCCTGAGCCGAAGCCATGGGCCCCGTCATCCTATTGCGCATGTCACGTGACTGAATTCGCTAGTCTGGACAAAGGTGAAACGTCAACATGGAGACGTTGAAGCTCACTTGATGCTCTAAAGGCTGTCAAAGTGCAGCAGAACACGTGAAGAAGCCGGCTAAAAGGAACTAGGGCTCCCGATGTTTCTCTTGCAGTGGATGCCGGCGGCATAGGCAAACAAAAGAATCTTTTATGAGGCCCGATGCAATCGCTTTAAATGAAGCTAACTGGTTAACTGGGAGGTTATCAACGGACGGTCGGACGAAATATACCATGAGAGAAAGCCGCCGTTGGGCCGGTCCTTGACTTACATCTAGGCATAAAGTAATCGCCAAAGGCAACTCCTGATCGGGCATGAATTATGCTTGCGGAGTTGCATTGGTAGTTCAACCTGTTGTTCAAGCTCGACAGTTAGCACGTATTTACGATGTCGGCACCAATGGCTTTCGCACGGCATCATAACCACAGGGCTTTGCTAGCATGATGGAAAACATTATCTATCTGCACGTCATGTGATATGTACTATAATAAGGGTTTGCTTCGTCAAAATCTTGGATCGGCGCTCAGGACTCGCTCTTGAAGATAGAACCTTGGAGTTAATATCATTCATCCAGGCATCATTAAACAATCTTGATTTATTAAGCCGGGACGATTAAGTGTGTTAACATCGAAGCCGGTTTTCACGAGCGACGTTATGGCGACTGACGTAGCTTCTGCTAACGAGAATGTTGGCATCCTAGATCGGTTAAATCATGTCGTCGAGAACTCTGCGGTGAGTGGCAGTTCGACCCGTCAGGTGCACGTGTGCGGCGGCCGAGAGTATTGCCTTAACCTCCTGCACTGCGCTTAGACTAGAATTAAAGGAAGATCATGTGGTTTGACATTAACTTGCCGTTCTTCACTCGGTGCTTCTATACGCAAGCCCTAGTGTGTGAAACAGTGGCCGAGTTGGTACTTAACTGCCGCCATCGTGGTATCTTATTTATCTCGTTAAAACAAAGTTTTCCATATCTTAGGACGTGCACATGTCGATTGGTATATGACGGGTGCTTGCGAGTCGAGTGATCTTGCTGTAACGTTTGCATCTTTTGCTTTGAAATTGCAAACTACAGGTCGGCAGATATTTTTGCCTCAAGGAAAGAAAGTCAACCTTCACCACCGAGCTTCGGGCGGGAACTGTTACTTTCCTTACGATGGCCTACATTCTAGCTGTGAACGGAGCCATCTTGGCAGATACAGGTAACCCGCTTTGCTCTCGCGCTTACTGAACAATCACACTAAAGTTCCATATCGAACGGCTAACCTAATAGCAATTGTGGTCCTTCATTTCGTCCATACCGTACGGATTTTTCATTCCAGGTGGGCCATGTACTGTGGACGACTGTACCAACAACAAAGGCCAACCTTTCTGCATGTTTGGCAGCGGCGGGCGTTCCGACCCTGGCTACCTAGCTTGCGTGGTACGTCTCCTCTTCCTGCGTCTCCTTAGGGGTTTCGGGGTTTGAATGACGGGGCTCGCATCACGGGACAGTAATAGGAACCAATTCAATGCTACTCACATCGTACATATCAGTAATCTCTCCTCCTCCAGTAATCAATCCCTTCCTCCCAGTCATTGGAGCATCGGCAGCATCAGCTTCCGGAGGTGGGCGCACGGCACCATCAACCTGAATTCCGTGGCTGTACGGCTATGAGTCATCTTAGCTGATGACCTTACTAGCAACGATGCATCCTAAGCTTTGGTAACTCGGGGGAAATGAACTGTTTTTTTCCTAGATGCGTTAAACATGAGCGTTGCAGTGTAGCACACAATTTGAGAAAATAATAAACACGACAACCTTTTTTGTGTCTCCCACATCATCAGTCATCGGGTTCGATCATTTTTTTAAGCTCCTCCCATAACGGACGCTGGCCCGCCTACCTCTTGGACGCAATGACACACTGTCGTACTTCCCGTGCGTACTGTCCCGTACGATGTTTGATTTTGCAGGCCAAGGCTAAGCGCTCGATGGTAACCGCCACCGCCGTGGCCAGTTTTGTGGCATGCGTGCTGATGGGCGTTGTGGGCAACCTGCCCTTCGGCCTGGCGCCCGGTATGGGCATCAACGCATACTTCACGTACACGGTCGTGGGTTACTTTGGAAACAAGGGCATGGTGAGTGGAATCCCAACCCGGGTGTGCGCATGTGCGTGTGTGTGTGTGTACATATACCATCGCCAATCGCCAACCTATCATGTGTGTATGTGTGCGTGTGTATGTCTAGAACATATCGATCGGGGCCTGATGCTGGCAAGGGGCACCTAACTGTACACCCCCAAAGGGAATATGCCCCCCGAATCACTCCATCATTGGAGGGGCGGTAGTATAACGTCAGAATTTTAACCGGTCTCCCTATTGAACACCTGTTCGAATCCTCTAGCCAGCTATATACTCCAGCCCGAATGCCAAGCAACCTCCCTTCCACCGAGCGGATGCTCTACAGCTGCGTGATCTGCCAATGCACTCACACCCTACCGAGACCCTCTCACCCTACCGACCGGCTGGGCCGGAGGGTTACCGAGCGGCGACCGGTCAAATAAGGTACTATGCCATAGGGCCATACATCCCTTCCCCCATCCCTCCATTCCCCCCCCCCCCCGCGCTCCCACCCCCTCACAGATCTCTTACCGAGATGCTCTCGCGGCTGCTTTCATTGAGGTGGGCGAGTGGGAGTGTGCAGGGGCTGCATCCGAGTAAAGACATCAGTATCGATATGGGTACATCTGCTTTGAAGAGGGCATGATGAGTTCTTATTAAGGGCCACGCTGCGGCAGATAGCGAGAAAAGATGCACAGTTCTCTTTTTTCGCACGTCAATCAGCATTTCACGCCTTACAGTCCTTTCGTCGTACGTCTGAAAAGCCAAAACCGACCGGCTGCACAGGGCTGGATCTTCTTCATCATCTCCATCACTGGCCTCCGTACGAAGATAACTACTATCGTACCCAAATGTGTCATGCTGGTACGTTGTCGCGTCATATTTACCCATGTCCTTTTGTTACGGATTACTCGATGGCGATCTTTTGGTTCCTATAATGCATTCGAATCATAAAGTCACGAGTGGGGCAGGCTTGTTTATGTGTCTTTTAAGGTGGTGATTATTATAAAAGTGATGATTAAAACGGCCCAGAAGCCTCCCATTCTGTAACATTACATTACATTACATTACATTACATTACATTACATTACATTACATTACATTACAAAAGTGATGATTTATGTGTAGGGGGGCTTATTGCCCGATTGATGCACATAGGTGTGCACCGTTCACTTTCCCGCTCCGAAACCCGGCACAGAAAGCAAAGAGCCCTCCCTCCGCCACAGGCAACATCGGGCGGCATCGGCTTGTTCTTGGCGTTCATTGGTCTCCAGGTGAGATCTACAGCTTTGCTGTAGCTGTAGCTGTAGCTGCTGTAAAAGCGATGACTGTTAAGGCTCAACCCTTCCTTCATGAGTGATATCCCATGATTTAAAAGTTCACCCGCGTGACAGAAACCCAAAGCCCTACATCGCCCAACATCACAAGAAGAGGCATACCATTCTTCCGTTCGCCCGGCAAACCTTTGAAACACCCTTTCTTTGCTTTCCACCACCACCTTCCAAATTTTTTTAACCCTGAACCATTTCCCTAGATCACATCACATCTGCCCTCATTCGGAAAAAAACGCCTCTCATGCCAATCAATCGAACCGTTTGATGATTCTTTTTGTTTGCATTTGCATCTCGCGGCTAATGGTTTGCCTGCTGGGCCGCCGTACCAGACCGCCAACGGTATCGGCCTCATCTCCTTCGAACCGGCTACGCTCGTGACGCTCGGGGGCTGCAGAGTGGAGGATCGCGCGCCCATGTACACCATAAAGGACCCGACCAAAGTCTGCAGTCTCCACAATGGAACAGTGTCTACCAACCTGGGAGCAGCGTCTCCGAACTACGCATGCAGTAAGTGTCTGCATGTGCCTGTGTGCGCGCGCACATATGTGTGTGTGTGCACATATGTGTGTGTGTGCGTACATGCGTACATACGTACGGGGCGTAGGTGTAATGGATACGGAGTAATCACCCTTCCGGCCAGGTTGGTTCCTCCTAGCACGGCTTGGCTGCGTTTTCTTCCACAGGTGAAGGTGTGGAGCTCCGTGGCGTGGTTGAAAGTCGCCAGCATTTCGCTTCCGCTTCCTCCTGCAATATCTCTCATCATCATCATCATTGCCCCCTCTCCCGGCCTCCCTGACCAACCCTGTCTGCCACCCATCCATCCCTCTCCCCCGCGTGGTCAGTTAACGGCATGAAGATGCGCAGCGCCAGCATGTGGTTGGGGATCATGGGCGGCGTGCTGATGGTGCTGCTCATGGCGCGAGGCTTCCGAGGCGCCATCATGGTAGCAATCTTGTTCGTGACCTTCGTTTCCTGGATTCCAGGACATGACGCGACGTTTCTGGGTGCCGAGAGCCAGATCCCAGGTACCCGGCGCAGCACGGCTTACGAAGCCTGCACCAGGTTTAACTTTTGTTGCTTACATGATCGTTTTTATTACTGCCTTGCTGTGCTTACTGGTGTGCGTTTATGTGCTTTTGGCAGATGACTTGAAAAGTAGCTTGACTCACAACGCAAGGGCTTAGCTGCACCTCTAGATCTAAGTTGGGCTTTTGGGGGTGGGAAAGACCTGTATGCGCCGGTAAACGTGTGCGTGTGTATAAGAATGGTACGGCACCGCCACAGGAATTCCTATCTGCTGCATCTAACAGCACGCCGCCGCCGCCGCCGCCGCCGCTGCGAAATGCTCTTGTTTTGCTTTCGCTGCGGCCGTCGCCTGAGAGAGGTTTCACTTCGCACTTCATTCCACTCCACCGACAGCGACAGTCGACGGCAATAAGCAACCGGAAGAACAAAGAGCGGGCAAGAGCAGCTCCCCATCCCACGGTGTCTCCTAGGTGTGTGTCTGTCTGTCTGTATGCCTGTATGTTTGTGTGTTTTGTCTTGTGATCAACACCCTATCAATCCCCCGCACGTGCCTGTGTATGTATGTGTGGATGTGTGTATGTGTGCGTGTGTGTGTGCCGGCTGTTTGTCACGCCACCCGCTGCCTCCGAGCCTCAGGTGGTGCAGAGCGCCGCGAGTACTTCGAGAAGGTGGTACAGCGGCCTGACACGTCTTTCACGGATCTGGAAATGCACTTCAAGGCGTGAGTTGTCGGCCTGGCCTGGAGGGCGGGGGGGCCTTGTACGGGCTGGGCTCTCGACTCCGTGAACGGCGGGACGGGGCCTGGGGGGCCCGGGGGTTTGCACCTCAGTGGCACCTCACCGGGTGGTGGTCTTAGTCTGCCTGTGCATGAGGGAGGAGGGCGAGGAGGGGGAAGGTGGGGAGTGATGCTGGGGGTGAAATAACTGTCTTGTGCACACTGGGTCTGGATGGGGTGGTGAGAAAGTGGAGAAATCTCTGGGGGGAGCTCCCGTCCCGTGCTCTTGCCTTTTCCATAAACCTGTATCTTGTACGACTATTGCCGTACTGCCGTACTGCAGTTTTGGCAAGCCCCAGCTGTGGACAGCGCTCATCACCTTTCTTTATCTAGATTTGCTGGACTGCACCGGCACATTCTTCTCCATGGCCAACTACATCAACAAGAGGGTGCCGGGATTCATTCACCCGGTGACGAAGGACTTCCCCCGAATGACATTGGCGTTCTGTGTGGACGCGAGCTCGATCTGGATCGGGGCTCTGTTGGGCATCGCGCCGCTTACCGTGTACATTGAGTCTGCCACCGGTAGGTATACCACTGGTTCGTTAAAGCGGTTGGTGGTTGATGGTCTTCTTGGTCGTTACCCTGGTGTACGGCAAGAAGCAACGATGTCGGATGTCGTGTGTCGTGCCGTGTCGTGTCAATGTCGAATCCTTGGAGGTAGTTGGCCAACGACCAGCCATCGATCCAGCATATGCATATGTTGTTTTCCTTGTATCTTTCTAATATATAATAATATAATGGATATAATATGTAACGCATAACATACATATTGTATAATATTATCTGTATGTATGTTGTTACGGGGTGGTTAACTTCGCCACCGTCACCCCATCCGACTTCAGAATGTATTCGTTGGGTTCGGCAATTCACCACCATCGCGCATCAACTTAGTTCCTGGTTAGCTCGCAAGTTGATTTTATCACGTCCTACATATATTATTATAAAACATACATTTATATGTGGAGCCTCATTGCTTGTTGAATTTTACCATTGTGCCCTAACCTACCGTTGTCCGCAGCAAAATTCCCGAAAATATTCACTGACTATCCTTTTCTGGATCTTTATATATGTTCCTCACAACAGGCATCCGCGAGGGTGGCCGCACTGGCATCACGGCCATCATGATCGGTTTCTACTTCTTTATCGCCATGTTCTTCACGCCGATCATCTCGTCCATTCCGCCGTACGCTACGGGGCCCGCGCTGATCCTGGTGGGCGCTCTGATGATGGAGAACATTCTGGACATCGAGTGGAAGGACCCCCAACAAGCCATCCCGGCCTTCCTCACCATCGCATTGATCCCCCTCACATACTCCATCGCGTGAGTACCCGGACGGCGCAGCGCTCCCACTCCTCTTTATTGTATTGCGGAGTTTTTGTAACATGGTATATTGTTTATAGGGTCTAGTTTACTAGACCCTAATAACAATAAAGAGGAGGGCTGTGCGGTGTTTATAAACACCGCACAACCCCCGCTCCAGTATTGTTTATAGGGTCTAGTAAACTAGACCCTATAAACAATACAGAGATTGTCCTAACCTCCCTACCTCCCTACCTCCCTAGCTCCAGGCATGTGGTTAAACGAAATGGCGGACGCGAACCACAACCATAACGTCCGCGTGGGGGCACTGTGTCACGCTGTGCGCTCCTAGCCACATGCCCGGCTGCTGTTTGCAAGCATTGAAGTCCCTGGTGGGCGTGTACGGCTGGATATTCAGCATCTGCATATACGACATTCGCAACTTTTTTTGTTGGATCTCGAGGTGTTCTGGACGGACTGGAGCTGTTTTGTGCTTGTTTTTTTGGTGAAGGTCTCCCCTAGGACGTACTCCTCTAAAGTTTGTGGCGAACAGATGTGGATGGCCATCACTTACTTAGCAGTTGCTGTAATCTTCATAGGCTTGATTAGGCAAACCTGTCGATCAGGGGGCGCGATGCGTTGGGGAGTTCTGGAGGTGTGGCCGGCCTAGCTAGGCGGCGTGCAGTGCTGCAGACTGCCGATCCCAAATGCGAGGAGTCCCTTGTGCGCTCCTGCGACTCGTCCTGCTGCATGCCCTCCTTCCTGCTCTACCGTACAGGTACGGCATCATTGCCGGGATCTGCTCGTACCTGCTGTTGTACCTGCTGCTGCTGGCGTACGACCTGCTCACGGCTCCCCTGCACCGCAAGTCCTTCGTGGACATCCTAATTGATGCTAAGGTAATGTTCGCTAGGGTATCAATTTCTCGACTTCCCAGGCTCATGATTTTATATTCTGAGCAGCATGTATCAGCTGCCTGCTGAGATTATTTTCGCCGCGATAATTGTGCAGCTTTACTCGTGCTGGTGCCATGAAGAAAAGCGCGCTCAGCGAACTGCCACCCAAATAGTTGCACCCCAGCCTAACAGCTTCGTCTAACTTCCCCAAAAGATCCCATAATTAACAAATGAAAAGTGGAAGAAGCACAGTTTTGCAGCTAACCCTTCCCCCTGTCCTCGCCGTCTGTTTCCTCCCGCCTTCGCCTGTGTGGGCTGCGCTGTGCAACGTACGCGGTACGACGAATGTGGTTTCACGCAGCCGGAGGTCTTCAAGTCGTACGCGCAGCTGGAGGCGGAGGAGCTGGCCCGTAATAAGGCCCGCGTGGAGGCGCTTGAGCAGGAGCTGGAGCTGACGAACTCCTCCATTATGCACGCCACGACGTCGATCAGCGAAAAGGCGGCCGCCAAGGCTGCCACCGCGGACGGTCCACCGCTGGCTGCTAGTTGCTGCTAATAGGCCTGGAGAAATGTGTTACTCTTCCTCAAAACATGAATCCAACAATCAAGGATGCGTCCTGATTTGAGGCGCTTATTATCATTATTAGCTGTACAGTACTTCAGCAGGTACAGCGCAATATTTTGCACAGTAGCTTTATATGATGTTTTACTTTTCAACGCCGTAAGTACTTCAACGCCGTAAGGGACGTGCTGAGCATCATCTATCCGTCCATCCATCCAGGGTTATCCCGTGGGGGATCGCGATCTGCATTCTTCTTCCAACAATTTCACGTTCCTACATCGACACGTTGTCGCTGCAGCAGTCAGCAGCTGCTGCTGCTGCTGCTGTACTGTGCGTGTTTTTGGACGCCGTTTAGCTGTACGAGTTTTCCTTAAACAGGTTTTGCCTGGCTTTGGAGGAATGGTGCGCCTGCAGCTGCTAATGTCGTTACGCCTCGTGCGCGTACGTGGGTGGATGGATACGCGGAGGCGAATGGATTAAAACCAAGAACCAAAAACAACCGTTCATAACGGCCGGCTTGCAAATGCCGGATGCTCTTGATGTGATCCTTAATACCTTTATGATATATGAACGTAGGCACCTATCGACATATCTATCTACTTGAGTTAAAATTTACGGCAACCGAAAAGGATACGTTTTTCGGCGGAGACCGCCGAATTATTCTCCTCCTTTGCTGGAGGTATCCGGGTGCGGTGCGCGGTTTCACAGAGATCACCGATTTCTGCGGAATCAGGGTTGTGGTCGAAGTCGAAAAGAGCGCGCGACGGCAAGTCTAACGGGGAAGGTCCTCCCCCTGCTGGTAACTCGGAGATAACACGGCCGCAGAGGTAGACGCGAACAGGGGCTGTGCGTTTCCTCAGATTCCTCCGTTTCCTGTCAGGGGGCGGGTCATAAGCAGCTCTGGCTTGATTTTCTGTTATTTTTCCAACTACTTTTTAACTGTAAGAAAACAAAAGAGTAAAGGTGCAATCCACACGTCTCGAACCTTCGGCTGTCGTACAGCCTGCTTCCAAGGGTACTCGGCCTTCGGAGCCTGAGAGGTAATCGCCTTCTCTCAGCAGCAGTGACTTGGCCGCCGAACTTGCGGGGTGGCGGCGGCTTGCGGTCAGGTCGCCGAGTTTGCCTTCCAACGGACAGCGACTCTCAGGCCGTCGTAGACGCTGATTGCGTCTCGTCTGTCACCAGGCTGCGGCTGTCACCTCGCCGCCTCCGCTTCCGGTGGATGCGGAGGGGGCCGGCTTACATAGCGTGCCGCTCACTGCTGCTCCGCCAGGGGTGGCTTGCCAACCCCAACTGTATGTCCCTAAGGGTCTGGGTCCCTAATCTCTGTAGCCTCCGGCGTTGGTCAACATCCCCTCCTGAATTGAGATCTATACTTTGCAATATCTTTCCAAATAATTTGAAGGTGTGGGTTGCTGTTTTCGTACTAAAATCCTAAAACTCTAAAACCCTCCGAAGGGGAACAGGTTTTAGATTGCGGTATTGACACCTGACAAGAAACCGGCAGATGAACCGAGAGTCGCGCCTGGGACGAAGGAAGCGAGAAAGAAAGAAATAATAAAACATATATTTTTTTACATCATGTTGTTATATTTATTGCGTGGTTGGCGGATGGACTCGAGATGTATCCTGTGTCCGCAACGATGTGCGAGAGTCCAAACATCAGTTGGCGTGCTGCGCCAGACACGAAACGCCAATCCTTTCCAATTCGTATGCGTGTTTATGATTAATAATATACGTCTATACTACATCACGTTGTCTTAACGTTTTTTATATCGAATGAATTACATGCCTATTAACATATCTAAAAATACGCATCGAGGAAAAATCGAATTGCTTTGTACGGTACGGTATGTGGCGGCTCCAAACGCGCCTTCCATCGGAACCTCTTCCTCTCTCCTCGTCCTCGGTCAACCCCCCAGCATTCATCCATTACATACATACATGCATGGTATAAACACCCAAACACACTCACAAACACATGCTCCATGCATAAGTGGCGTGTTGCACGAAAAGTACGATCCACATGCCTCTCGTGACATAGCGCATGGGGAGATATACGGTATTCATACCTATCGCATGCATTGTGCATCATACTATGTATCAAACTATCGGCCCGTGTCGTACACGTACGACAGGCAGAAGCGTATCTGAAAGGGCTTCCGATTGGAGAGTTCACTAGTGGTCATGCACACGTACGCCGCATGCACATCGCCCCGTTTCGTCGCTCCGAAACTCCCCAGGGTGTCAATGTGTGTGTGAGAGAGAGACACATAGACACACAGACAGATAGACAGGCAGAGCGTGTGCGTGTATGTGTGTGTGCATGTTTCTGACACGCAATACACCCCTCTATGAGTACGGCACCTGCAACCCATTTCAGGGGGTGCACCTTAACCCTCTCCATCCATACATTATACATACGTACATACACACACACAAATACAACAAACATAAATCGTGTCACATGTCATGTGCAATTAAAAGGTGGTTGGTTGGTTAGAGTACCTCACACGCAACCAACCAACCGGGGGAAGACTCTGCTGCAGTGGATGCAAAAACTTTCCCCAACCCCTACAAAACATACATACGCGACATACATATACATATACTACATATACATACGGATTCGCACAAACGACACCCACATCACATAGTACGACACAGCACGTCATGTCAGCGCCCTGTGGTAAGTGACTGGCTGGCGACGAGAGGGCAGTCGAAGGCGCACCCCACCCCACCCCACCCCACCCCACTACACCCCACCCCACTACACCAGCCACACCTCCGCCGGCAGCAGCAGTATGCATCAATATAAGTTATTCATTAAAGTCACTACTACCACCATGACTACTACCACCCTGAGCATCATCTTAGCCACAACCGCCTTGCAGCGCCACACGCCGTACACATGGCGCGCATGTATGCATGTGTAAACATATGCGGGCACGGCAGGGCAGCAAGGTGAGCCCAGCAGATGAACATACATACAGACAGACAGATGGACTGACAGTTAAGTACGCGGATACAGATTGACAGAGGTAGACTGCGATGCGCAACACAACTCCTGCAACACCAGTAGTGCAATGTACATTAATGTATTAGTGTAAAGTAATCCTGACTGTATAGTAATAGGTCGGCCAACTGGTCGGCCACCGCTACTTGAGCAATGAGAGCGCAGTGCATCCCGGGGTTGCGGTTGCGCTACCCAGCGTGTGAGTTCTCGTAGAGCTACCCACCCGTTCCAATTTCATTCCATTCCGGGCTGGGGGGTCGTAGTTCCGTAGATATATACATACATACATACATACATACATACATACATACATACATACATACATACATACATACATACATACATACATACATACATACACGGTGGCAATGCCCCCCGCCCGGCTCTCCGAGAGCCACACCTCCATCTAAGCGCCCACATGACGTGCCCCACTTTTAAAACTCACTCAGTGAATTCCAACTCTGAATAATAAAACCAAACACCTTCATCCAGTGTCACTCATCAATACGAACGAACGAGTGCGACAAGTCAAAATTTCCGTGGAGGCACACACCAAGTTGTATCTTCCCTTCCTTCCCCCCCTCCCGCATATTACGTGTCATGTAATGGCTCATGAAAGGTTTTCACCCACCAGCAACAACCTGTGTTGTTTGGTAAAACAAGTCCAGTTGGTAATAAAAGGCATCAGAGGAGGAGTGTTCAGAGTTTGAGCCTCTTTCTGAACCCAAATCCCACCGAGTGTTCCCCCCGCAGTGGTTTGCTCACTCCTCCCCGCGCCCGCCCGGGTCATCCACGGCACTCCAGGTCATCTCCGCGCACACACAGAGAGAGAGAGAGAGAGAGAGAGAGAGAGAGAAAAAGGCCCTTTTGATGATCCAAAAGAGATTCCAAAAAGCCGTTCCGAGGTTGTTACGATGGATGCCCCGATTCGCCGCCAGGAATTAGGTGGTTTCGGAGTGGATCCGGGAGCCAGCCACCTCACGCACCTCACCCCGCCCGCCACAAAAAACAACAACAGCAACAGCAAAAAGCAACAGCAGGAAATATACGACCTGAACGACCGGCGCCACTGCTCTGCGCCACTGCGCGCCAGCCGACCGCCACACTGGCCTTCTTGCCACAAAGCACAAGTCAGGCGGAAACCCTAAACGCGCTCCACAAGCAATAACCGCACAGCGCTCCAAACTCTTCCAGAATTCGAAGCTTTTGAACAAAGCCACCACCATCATCATCATCATCATCGTGGCCACCCACCCACCATCGAAACAGTGCCTCAGGTACGTTGCACTCGCCCTCGCCCTCGTCCGCCATTCAAAGCCATCCAAAGTGGCGGCGAAGGCCACGGGGGGGAGGTGGAGGGCTCCCGCCCTAAGCTCTTGCCATGCGATGGTTCCGGAGCTCGATAAGGAAGAGCTAAGTCATTGGGCCATCTGACATCTCAGAGCAGCAGTATCCGCTTCATCTCCCACCCTCAACCCTCCTCTTCACCGTCACCGTCACCTTCACCTGGTCAGTACAACCCGCAGTGCCGTACAGGTCATTCTTCAGGCGTCGTACAATCATCGCAAAACGGCACCCACTCCCAGACACACGCACCGGCAGGAGGAGGGCGGCAGCCGTCAGCTGCAGTCCCCAGAGCAATTAATTAATCCCAAGCTCCGAACCGCACACCACGTCGCTCCCCTCCCATAGAAACCTGAACCGCATCGTCCCCCCCCCCGCCCTCCGCAAGGGTTTCCCAAGTTGTTATGCCCCCATGAATCACTTCGTATAATCCGATACACCGACATACATACATACATAAGCGGGGGTTGCACCCTGCACGTCGTCGGTCGAGTATAGTGGCTCCTCACACCCCTCTTTTCCCCCCAACAAGGAGGAAAGCGCTTCGGCGGTCGCTCCTTACCGTTGGATTACGGTTAGGTGCCCCTGGCCAGCGTCACCCCCAGCGGTACGGCAGCCGCGTCCGCGCATGATGATGATCCGTTGGATCCTCCTCCTCCTCCTCCTCCGCCGCCGCCGCCGCCGCCGTGCAGGCTGGTCCGTGGGGATGTGGGCTGAGATGTCACTGTGGGTCCGAAGCTCCTGTGCAGCTGCAGCGGCCGGTGGTGGTACGGACCCAGCGGGGAGCCCGTGTGGTGGGCGGAGGAGAGCGGGCTGCCGCGGGGGGACCAACGGGCGCTGCCGGAGGAGCCGCCGGTGGCGGTGGCCGTCGTCTTGATGGGCGGCGGTGACGGCGGCAGCGGCGGCAGCGGCGGCGGTACGGACCGCCATCCGCCGCTGGTGTCAGCGCCGCCCGTGCTGTGCGGCGCTCTTTTTGCGGTGGTGGCCTCCACTGTCGATGATGACGGTGATGACGATGATGGTGACAGGACGGCCGTCTCCGCTCCGGAACCCATCCTACTGATGATGCCGCTGACGCGCGCTTTACCGACCGATATGGCTTCCACCGCGCTGAGGAGATCGGGGGATCGCCGCTGCGACTCCTCCTTTCCCTGCTGCACCTCCTCCTGCACCTGCTCCTGCCCGTGTTGTTCCTGCTGCTGCTGCTGCTGCTGCTGCTGCTGGTAATGATGTTTGAAAGACTGTACTTGGGCGGTCACCTGGGGTGGAGTGTATCGGTTCGGCGGGAGGGAGGAGGTGGAGGGGCAGGGGGGGTTTCGGTTGGGAGGGGGTTGGGGGCTGCGGGGATCGCGACGGTTAGCCAGCCCCAACCCCCGATGCAACGACCAACGACCAACAGCCACAAGTCATGCGTGCCACTGTGCGTGTGTGTATATGCATACGTGTCACAGCAAGGAAAACCGCACGGCCAGCCCGCCGCCCTAACCACTACCTGCAGCTCGTTCACCGCCGGGACAGATTGTCTGGCGCTGCGCCAATGCGGATCTGCAACCGGCGGCGCCGCCGGCGCCGCCGCTGCTGTCGGCCCCCCGCCGCCGTACAACGTACTATGGGCAGATCCCGGAGGTGAACAAGCTGCCAACTGCGTCGTACTGCTGCCGTCAGCGCCGCTGCTCCCGCCGTCAGATCGAGTACGAGATCTCGATTCCACGAGTGACGGAGACTGCAAGCGGCTCCCCGACTGCGACGGCGCCATCCACGTGGTGGGTGCCGTCAGCCTATCCGTACCCGATGCACTGCCGTACGCGTACGACGACGCAGGAGCGGCCCGGGCCGACATCGTGGCGGACCCCATGAGCGGCGAGACTGGCAGCTGGCGACCCGTCGACAGCCCAAGATGTGTACAAGCGGACGAATCACCAAGGACCGCCGTCGCCGTCGCTGCCGCCGCCATCGCGGCCAACGGGTCTTGCGGCGATCCGAACCCGGGGGGCGATGGGGGTCCCGGCCTCCCCGGCGGCGTCGGCGGCGCCGCCACGGGCTTCAACACCGAGCCAAGATCAGGGTTACAACTGGTCAGCGGTGACGCCGGCGCGGCGGCGGCGGGAGCGCCGCCACCAATAATCGAACGCCGGAACGCCTTCTTCGCCATTTTGAAGAAACCCTTGAGACCGCCGCCGCCGGCGCCACCACCGCTGTCGCCCCCGCCGCCGCCGCCGCTTGTGCCAGTGCTGCCATTTGCGCCGCTGCTATGCGCTGCCGTTACTGTGTTGACCCCGCCCACCGCCGGCACCGAAGCTCCCACTGCCAGCGGACTCATCCCCTGCCTGAGGCTCATCCGACCGATACCGTGCCCGCCGCCACCACAGCCTCCGCCAGCGGTGGCGACGACAGCGCTTGAGGCGCCGAAGCCGCCGCCGCCGCCGCCGCTACCGCCAAGCGCACCCCGGGGGCTGTCGTCCCCGTCACAGGCCCCGCTGACCCGCAGCCCTTCCCCTGTCGCCTCCATGTCCTCCTCCTCCTCCACAGCGGGGGTGGGCCCCACGTCCAGATTTTGAGCGCGGCGCAGAGGCAACCCGAAGCCGCTGCCAGCTGCTGGCAGTGCTGGCGGCGGCGGCGCAGAGCTGCAGGTGCTGTCCGGCCCCGACGCCAGCCGCCAGGATACCATCTTGGAAATGCTCGTACCACCCGGCGGCGCTGCTGCTGCGAGTGGCGACCTGGGCACTCTGGCGCTGCCGAGGGGGCTAGGGGACAGAGATGACGACGCGGAGGAGCGGGGGGATGTGCGGGGATCCAGGCTCCCGGATCGTGCAGCGCATGTCCCCAGCGGCGGAGGCGTCGTACCGTCCCCAAGTTGTTGAATACGGCTGAAGCGGTCGATGATGCTCTCACCCATGGCGCCGCCGGCGCTTCCGCCGCCGCCGCCGCCGCTACAACTCCTGCCACCTGCTAGCCCGTAGGCGCGTCGTCGTTGAGAAGAGGAGCTGTCAGATGAGTGCTGCCGTTGCTGTACGAATGCCGTAGAGGGGGATGACGGCGATATTTCCGCCTCTGCTGCCGGTCGACCGGAGCTCGCCTGGCTTAGGCCGCCGCCGCCGCCGCCGCTGGTGCTCCCGCAGCTGCGTCTGCCGCTGCCCAAGGGGCTATTGCTGCCTGCTGTAGGCTGCGCTGCATTGAATGCGGAGTTCCGTCCCATTGGTAACAGGGCTGAGACCACGCTCGAGGAGGAGCAGCTTCCGCGGGGCGTAGTCGTACTCACGCCGGCGCCGCTGCGCGCCATTTCCAGCGCACGTGCCAACGTGTCTTGCGCCGCCGCCATGTCACAAGCGAGCTCTTCTTCGTCTAGGGAGTCCTCGTCGAGGTCGTACTCGCGAAGCAAACGGCCGCGGAAGGCGGCGACGAGGTCCTGTTGATGCGCCGTCGACGGCGCCGCCAGGACGCCGGCAGGTCCCGTGGGCTCTTGCGCTTGCGTCGTCGCACTGGCGCTGAGCGGGCGGGCGCGCGAAAAGATGCTCGGGCTGGCGGCGCCGGCCGAAACGCCGCTGCTGACGCGGCGAGGTACGGAAGAGTCAGAGGTTGCCGTGCCCTGGCGGCACGGCGAGCTGTCGGAGATGGAGACGAGCGCGGTGGTGTTTCGAGGGCTGCGTGGGGACATCGGCGGGTTGGCTGAAGTGGGCCGGCGCGGGGTCAGCCTGTTGGTGCTGGGGATCGTCGTAGTGCTGGACTGCAGGTCCAGCTGCGTTCGCATCGGTGAAAGTGGCGAAATGGTTCGTCGGGAGAACTTGGGAACGGACTGAAGCTGAACTGGGCTGCTAATCCGGTCGGCTTCGTCCTCATCGGCAATTGCGCCATCGATGTCGGTGCTGGTACCGACAATAACTTCCCCCTCGACGCCTCCAGCGATGCTGGCATCGCACACTTGCGCCAGGGCCACGCTGTTTGAGGACTGATTCCGAGAAGGACCTTGCAAAGGTGAGTTGCCGCTGCACAGAGCCGCGACGATGGATGCGCGGGACTCCTCGACCTCATCAGCCATATAATTCGGCAGCGCAAGCGAGTTGCCATTCTTAGCGATGAGCACCGCCGGCGACCGGAGCTTGGCGAGGCTTTGAGACAGGGATGTCATCTGCAGATACGCAAACCGCTGCTGCTGCAGACGCACCGCCCCGCAGCCCTCAGCTGGAAGCCTTCACGCCATGTAGTAGCTTCGTGCTAAGTACGTCTGGAAGCTACATCCTGAAAAAGGACGATGGCAGTGGGAGGCCAAAAACTCGGGGAGCTGGTGCAAGCATAATCTTCGGTCAAGGCGTTTAGATATTCCCGGTATACTCAGCAATTCTCATGGCTGCGGGTTGGAATTTCGGAATGGCCAGTACGCCGAAGCGGCACGCGTGAGTAAAGGCCCAGCCTTCTGCCCACTCGTTTCATTAAGCCCCATCTTACATTAATGGCGAATGCTCCATAATCATACCAGGCATAATACTTGTTGGCTTAGACTGGCGCTATCCGGTCGACTCCCTAATAGCCTTACGAGGTACACCGAGAGCCAGATATCAGTTATTTCAATGTACTATAATGCCGAGCGAAAAACTCAAAAGGATTCGCGGCATAAGATGTTACCGCCAAGTGCAAGCAAAGGTCCTGATTTAATGGGTTCCACAGCCGCTTTGTCAGCAATTAGTATCATTTGCAAAGTAGGCGCCTCCCCGTATGGGCAGCAGCCTAGCCAAGGACTTTCGCGCAAACCGTACGAGCAAAATGTAAGAGCAGTATGCGGCCAGGAAGTACATTGTTTTCGCGTCCAGGCGCGTACACCGGTTCCAGATTATGACAAAAAGCTTGTTAATCGCGAATGATAATGTACTTCGTGGGAGACCTCACGGTTTTACAAACGTCGCGACCGATGTTTTTGAAAACATTTACTAGAGAGGTTGAATATGTTAAGGTGGGTAAAAATACAGAAAACATAGATGTGTGCTACACAGCTGGCGCTGCGCTCAAGTTCTCAAACTGGGCGACATCATCGTACCTTCAACCAACCAACCAACTTCTTTGCTACTTGCAGCTACAGTTTAGACAAATGCAACGCTCTTTGGTCATATACGTAAATGTAATAACCCCTAGTTCTTGACTGAGGCTACGTTCGACGTTACATCCAGAACATAGCTCGCTTCCTCTGACCAACACACCTTATATCTTGAGATGGTACACACCCCTTCCCATTCGCCCGTCCTATATCCCATGTAATGCTGCCTGCAGCAACACCGGGAAGACTGGAGGGCCGGGGAGTGGCCCCTGCTCGAAACCGCGCTGACACCGTCAGCCGTGCGAGCCTTGGTGGCTGCGTGTTCGCGCCCTGTTCACGTGCTTCTGCAACGGGCAAAGAAGGTCCGTGGCTCCATGGACTTACTTCTTACATTAAGCTTTCTCTCAGCCTGGTCGCCCTGGTACGCCACGCAGGGCCAGAACCGGCACCAACATACATACTAGGGTTTGGCACTACTGATAAGGCGCGACCATTGCCCCCGGGAGATCCCGGGATCGATACCCATTAGGGTTGTAAGTTCTTCCGATGGTGGAAGGTGCTCCCGATAGGGGTGTAACTTGCTAGTTGATGGTCGGTGGTGACCTGGGATAAAGTATACCCTACGAGCCGACCAGGAATTGAGTTGGGCCGCTGACAACCTGGCAGATTCCGTCGGTGGGTGCGGAACCTGAGCGATCCACTGAGAAGTTGACTAGGGTGACTGGATGAGGGTGCCCCGAAATACCGGGGAAGGCAGGGTAGCTGCCACGGGCGCAGATACACCCCCCTGTTTCACACATCGTACTTTGCAGCCCTGCTGTCCACCGATGCCGTGCGGGCTTGGAACCCACAATGCCGCCAAGTTCAATGTCTATTACTGGCACCGTCCGTCAGACAGGCCTTTTGCTATGAAATGTGGCGAAACGCGTAAGCCTCCTGGCTACAGCTTTAACGGGCAGGGTGAATCGGTTCCTGCCTTTTCTCAGTGCAACATGTACATCGCCCAACCCAGGTCCAGATTCTTTCGGCACTCGTCTCCACGTCATATCGTCCACCCGCCACGGCCCGTTGTAGGCCGCCAATCCCCGTTCCTCAGCCAAGAACCTTGGCCATTAGCACACGTCGAAGGCATTTGGAGGTTGAATCAAGGCTTAAGAACACTCCTCTGTGTACTGCTCTGCTCGGCAGGAAGGCTGTGCAGTGTCTCAAAGTGATAGGAAGCTGGTAGCGATTAGAGCCAGTATGCAGAGAAGCAGCACAAAAGGGATCGCATAACGGAAGTAGTGCAAGTGGCTAGACGGCCCCGCCCTCGGCTCTGGCAGCAGCCAACAAATAACATTTCGAGAACCGTCAAGTCTGCTTGGTGTGCGCATTTTCCTCCTTTTCGCCGTGTGGGCATTCACGCAAAGCCACCACCACAGCAATGTACACCGCCCGCCCTGTCGTGAAATTCCAAGCACGGCTTAGCGCTATGCAACGCGACGGCGCCAGGTCGGATGAGCTCATATACAGATAGGCTCAGGCAGGAATGCGGGAAGCCGCAACGCGGCGCTCGGGGGCAGGACCATAGCCAGCTCCTATTCGACCCACTTCTTCCCCGCCACAGCCACACCCCTGCTCCGACTTGTCTGGACCCGCGCACCGAGAGGAATGCCGTGCCGGAACGCGCACACCCGCCACGCGCATTTTCCCTCTTGCACTCAACCATGTCGAATCTCTCAACACGGCTTAAGCCACTACTGTTCACCGTGCCATGAACACGACATCGCAACCTAACTGTCATGTCATACAAACGTCTGAGTTACTGAGCCTAACTCCGCCGCCTGTCATCCCTTGACTTGCGTCCCTTAGGGCTGCCACTGCCATTGCCTTTGCCCCTCCTCCTCGCCTTCTCCTGCACCTCTCCCTTCGCACGGTTCCTGGCTCCACCGCCGCGGCCTTCTCGCCGCCGTCGTCGCCCGCGGCTGTCACTATCACTGTCGCTGTCCGAATCGCTACTGCTGGAACTGCTGCTGCTACTGTCGTCGCTGCTGCTACTGCCAGAGTCACTACTGCTGCCGCTGCTGCTACTGCCAGAGCCGCTGCTGCTGTCGCTGCCGCCGCCCAACATGCGACGCGCCACCTGTTGCTGCTGCTGGGCCGCCTGAGCCGCCACGGTGATCTTGTACTGCTCGCGCATTACGTCGGTGACGCCACCCAGGCCGATGGAGGTGAAGAAGTTGATGGAGAAGCGCATGTGCTGCAGGGAGTCGCGCGGGAAGAGGCCCTCGAACCAGGGGCTGAAGGCGGGGTCGTTCAGGCGCTGGTTGAGCTTAACGAGGCCCATGGTGCTCGACAGCTCCTGCAGGCAGAAAGGGGTGACGGAGGCAGTTCGGAGCTATAAATGGCGAAACCCCCCAAATAAACGCGCGTAAGGGAGGGCAACACGGATGGGTCCGCCAGGACAACGCACAAGGACAACTCCTCTCATTCGCAATCCCCACCCCTCTCTTCCCCCCTCGCACACACACACACACACAACACCGCATTACCACCACCCACACACCCACACACCCACACACACTCGCACCCCCCAACGTGCCCACCTGGAAGAGGTACTTGATGAAGATGCGGGAGGACGACGTGGTATCTTCCTCAGTGAGCTGCACCGCCGTCAGGGCCGACCAGGGCAGGGCATCCGTTGCCAGCAGGTGCGCGAACAGACACGATACGTTGCGCAGCTTGTTGGTTTCCAGCCGGTGAATCACGCTGTACTGCTTGCGGAAGCAGTCCTGAGTGGCAGTGGGATGTTTGGTGGAACCCGGGGGGTGCGGGAACGTCCGCAAGGGGTAAAAATAAAAATTCACATGAGGCTAGTTGAGGCTGGCTTGCTCTTCGTCGTCGTCATTTTCCGTATTCCTCTGCACAGATCAGCCATTTTTGATTAAAAAAAGGCAATCACACGCGTCCACGCGAAATTCCAGTGAAATATGCAGTCCGGATCAGGTGAGGTTGGATTTTGCTGAGACCCATCATGGCGGGAAGGAACCAGGGCGGGCTGCCCGCAAGTACAGGGCAGGGTACGGCGGGGGAACCACCGGAAACCCATAAGGCCCCCGGTGGCTAGCCAGCTCAGGCGGCAAGAGGGCAGAGATGTGCACACACATATACATATATATACCTACATATATGTGTATATATATGTAGATATGTGTATACATATGTATGACCCGCCGCAGCCTTTTCCACCCTCCCATACCACCCACCTCAAACGTCTCTGCATAGGCCCGGTTGAGGTAGCAGAAGCGCTGGGCAAGTAGGCCGTAGAAGCGCTTAAAGGTCCGCTCCTGGGAGCAGCACTCGATAATCATGGTCACCAGCTCTATTTCCTGCGCGGAGGAGGACAATTGGGAGGGGCCGGAGCGCCCGTTCTCAGGCCTTGAACGGGTCGTTGTGATCTTGTTGCTCAGTTGAGTCATCCGGCGCACATTCTACCCTTCCGGTGCGCATATAATTTTTCGCCACCTCTTCCCCCCACCTACCGACATGTACCCGCGTGCCGCATACCAGGGGTGCCACATCCGCGCAACAAGGCCAAAGCCACGCACCTGACCAGGCTGAATGCCGATTTTAAGCAGCTTGTGACCCGCTTCCTCGAAGTCAAAGGACGACATGAGGGTGAGGTAGATGGTGCGGCGCAGGTTGACCAGGTTGGTGGCGGTTTCGTCGTGGATGCCGCCGCCGCCACTGGTGCCGCCGCCGCCGCCGCCGTCACCGCCACCGCCGCTGCCTGGCCCGTCTTCATCGTCGCCCTCGTCGTCACCGTCGGTACCTGCGGAATGCCAGACGACGCGCGGAATCAGATGCTGATGCTGATGCTGATAACAATGATGCAAAGAGATTCAACTGTCAAGAAAGAATTGACTGTCGAGAAAGCACCAACAGCCAAGCTATACCAACTCTGCCAGAGTAGCTCAAAGCAGTGGCGCTGTTAACCCCCGCACTCCTGAAATAATGGAAAAGGGAACGGGCTGGGAACGTTTTGGGTACGTGCCGCGACAGGAGCAGCAGCACCCTACCACCATAGACCCCAACAGGAAGCCGCACTGGTGGCGTTCACCCATGACCATGAAGGCCCCCCCGCCCGACCCCGCCGCCCCAAGCCGTCTTCCCAGCCACCATCCCCAACGCCCTAGCCCAACCTCCTGGACCCATCCGGACCTTATCTGGATCCAGCACTTCTTTCCTACCTCCCCACAAGCTATACATACGCACATATACACACACGAACCGCTCCTTTGACCTGGACAAGGCTTGTTCAGGTTCAATTTCAAAAGTCCCCGCCATTCTGTCCAGAATGACAGTCACAGCTACTACCTTTTTGTACCGGCTAGCCACCCACCTTGCTCGTCGCCCGGCCCGCTGCCGCCGCCGCCGCCTCCCTCCTCCTCGTCTTCCTCGTCTCCTAGGACCTCCCTGGCGATGGCCGCATACTTGCGCTCCTCCTCCTCGTAGTTGGGGTCCACCCTGAACACATCCAGGTTGGTCTGGCAGCACCGAGGAGGGAGGGCGGGCGGGCGGGGGGAGGGAAAAGGCGGCGGCGGGGAGGGAAAAGAACATATGATGCAAAAAGAAGCAGGAGGGGAAGGCCATGAACCACATGAACGATTGAAGCTGACACCAAGAAGGATAGACTGATACGCCAGAAACATACGGGGGGAACGTGAGGAGACCCCAGGAAGGATAACGACAATACACCATGGGAGGAGGGAGGATGCAGTCACCAAGGTCAGGTCAAAAATCATTCCGCCCGAAAAGGTACACAAAAGCGAAAAAAAGGTGGATGACCGGGCAAAGCAAAACGCCATCGTTATTCCTCGGGAGAAAGCTTGGGAATAACTAAGCGCGGGAAGAGCGCCTGTGACGACTCGCCGACGACGACTGGGCGGCCAAGTGCGACTGAGGACCGGTCGACTGTGGAGGACCCTGTGTTACATATCCGCGACGACGCTGCTGCTGCTGCGAGACAGCAAAGCGAGACAGCGCTAGGCTCCTCCTCACATGGGCGCATGGGCTCTCCCCTGCCGGAACTACATCTGCCGCTGGCTCGTAACCACCCTGTCCTGTCCTAGGGTGACCCGAACTACCTATCCTACCTACCTACCTACCTGCCGTCGACCGCACCCCTGCCGCCATCATCTCTCTGTATTGTTTATGTATACTGTTCTTCCACGAGTGGAACAGTATACGTCCTCGTTGCCACGACAGCCCCTCCCCATACCTGACAACCAACCTCCCTGTACCCTGCAGGTGCAGCCGCGCGCCTCCTCCACCTACACCCGCCCGCCCTACACACACGCAGCCTCCTCACCTGCGCCTGCAACTGGTCGTCTAGTCCCAGCTCGTGTGTGATCTGGTCCTCAGCCTCCACGAGGTCCAGTTCCGGCTTGAGGGCGGGGAAGCCGGAAGCCTCAAACCCCGCCTTGCGCAGAGCAAACATGCCCTCGATGATGAACTGTACACCGTACCATCACCAACACCATCGCCAAAATGTGACAGCAGCCGACCGACCGTACCGGCATATGCCGAAAAGAGGACAACAGCAACAGGGAAGGGAGAGGTAGGCAGGAAGGGGACAATATTCAAATGGTGTTTCATGTGTGGGCTGGGCTACGGAGGTGCATGTTGGTTCCTGGCTTGCGGCGGGCTAGGTGTCTGAAGCCGTGTGTACCGTGTCGCTGTGCGCGGACACAGCATCGTCACGGCACACACATACATAAATACACACACACAACCCGGGTGACCTGGCGCTTCCGAGGTTCCTCCTGAGGTCAACCTGAGCCTTTCCCCCTCTCTTCCCGGTTTGGTGTAAGGTTTCTTCCGCCTCTCCCGCTGCCGCTCACGCACCTGCACTCGCTTGCTGATGGCTCCCTCGTGTAGGATCGCGCGGAAGCGCTCAAAGACGCTGTAAGGCGGGACACAGCCGAGCGGCAGCAAATCCAGGCAGCAAATGGTGATGTACGCGATACAGTTGTGGTGCAAACAGAACCAATGAGGCGGTGAGGGTGGGAAGCGCGGAGGAAGAGGCAGGACACATACAATGGCGTGAATAAACACAGTTAACTTATGGGAAAGGACGGAACATCTAAGGGTTTCAGAGTTACGTCTAAGAAACGGATACCAGCTCACGGGTATACCAGCTTGAACTGACGAGAGGATGGATTACCCTTAAAACCCGAAGCCTTCCAGACCCAGGCCCAGACCCGCACCTCCCACGCACCGCCCCGTCCTCGTCCTCGTCCTGCAAAACCCCAACCACCAGCATCCAGCTTGGGAGTCAACCCCCGAATCTCCCACCTCCCACCGCATTATGCCTTCACCCACCCGTGCAGCCCCTGCGGCGCGACGTCCTGCAGGTGCGCCCCCACCTCCCGCACAAAGTCCACGGCCATCTCCACGCTGTCCTCACTGGGCACCTCCAACAGCAGGATCAGCACCTCCAGGGCCAACACCTCGTGAGCCACTCCCTGCAGGGGCCGGGGGGTAGCGGGGGCCCGCACACGCACACGCCACAACACACATACATGCCACAACAAAAGATAGGCTATAGCTCCCGGTTGACAAAATGCAATTAAGATATTTTTGGTCGCGTGAAAACGGTTATGGCCATCAAAGAACAGAACGAACTTTGGCTGTAAGATGGATGTAAAGAGATGTTTGGCGTCGTCCACAGGTTGCTGCCAGGAGGAGGTTGTTGTCTCCTCTGTCGCCACGGCGAAAACCCACCTCTACACAATTAAAACAGCTATCGCTCCATCTTCACCCGCCTCTCTCTCTCTCTCCCTTGAAACCCACAACCCACCTGGTTGACCAGGTGCGCGATGAATTTGGACGCAGCCGTGCACACGGGCTTATCGTTGCGCTTGAACGACCGCTTGAACTGCAGGACGGCGTATGGCAGGAAACAGGACGGCGGGACAGGACAAGAAGAACAGGACTAAACGGGGCTGACAGGACAAACTCGGACGTGACCCGGACGTCAAGGAGAACGGAGAATGGAGAGAGAGAGAAAAACGTGCATGCCATGAAAAAATAGGCAGAAAGCATGCATGCATGCAAACAAACAAACACACATACATATGTGCGCGTGGAGACGTAAGCGTCTATATAACTGCAAGGTATTTTACCTGCAATATGAGCCTGGACAGCAGCAGCTCCCCAATCTCGGGAAACTTGGTGTTGATGACCGCCACCAGAGCGGAGTACACGGGGGTGAAGCTGGGGGACGCGGCCTGGCTCTTCATCAGGGAACGGCAAAACAGACCTCGCCCACGGATCAGGTTCTGTGCGAGGACGGCGTTGTCGGAACAGCAGCCGAGTGGAGATGCCCCGAGAGTGCGGGACACCAACATGAGACGAGGGGAGGGAGGGGGGAAGCAGGAGGGGAGGGGAGGGAGCAGGCAATTCAGATGGCCGTGTGAGATGTAGGGCTCGTAGGAAAACAAGGGCAAAATGGAAAAAAAGTCAATTACGACAAACCTCCCCCCACCACGACACACAGCACCGTCGGGGTGCACATGGGTGGGGTGGAGACGGGGACTAATTTTTCTGAACGGGGGGTAGGAAGACAACGGGAGGAGACGAAGGGGACCCGCTCCTCCGCCCGCGACGCCGGCCCTCACCTCCCGGAAGATCTCCGGTAAGATGTTCTTAATGTTGACCACGTTGACCTTGTTGATGATGCCGTTAAGGCTCTTCTTGAGCGCCTCCCAGGTAAGGCGCTGGTACTCGGGGGAGGCCTTGTCCTGAACGGCGCAGGAGGGAGGATGAGGATGAGGATGCGGAGGGACCGACCGCGATGGGGCGCCGCCGTGGAACAACGAGGCAGCACGACACGGGGAACTTGTTTACAAGGCGAAGGGAGGCGAAGGGAGAAAGGAGGCTCGAGGAGGAGCCTGGGTAGGACAGGGCTGGAAGATGGGCGTATTCTTGTGTGTGTGTGTGTGCATGTATCCCAGCAGGTCCTGTACGCTTGATTCTCTGCCCCATTGTCCGGGTTGGTGTCGAAAGGAAGCACCGCTTGCCTTACCGAGTGTGTGTATGTGTAAATTTGTTGTTTCAGGCCCCGACGGAGAGGGTAATTTTGCAGTGCAGGGCTGCAAATTATGCCAGCGCTAAACACACCAAGCAATGGCCACAGGGACGAGGAGGACGATAACAGCATTTCGCTTCCATGTAGTATAACACAAAACAGGTAATATTTACTATTTAGTATCTGGTCTGCCGTACCTGAGCTCCCTGCTCCGCCATCATGCGAGCCAGCTTGAACGGCGGGATGTACACGCCACCGGTTTTGCCTAAGGGAAAAAATCGAACAGATTTGTGGGAGGGTTGAGCCAACAGACCCGGATTAGGTTCCTAACTTATTCCGAACTTACCAGCTACCGGGCGAGCCTAACTAGCAGGCGGGCGAGCGAGGAACGGGGAACGAGGTTGTATGTGGCCCGAGTGCATGGCAAATTCCCTGACTAGGGCGTCCCTGGGCCAAGATCCAGGTTCAAGTCCCGGAGCCAGCGATTTTAAGCACTCCCTCATCATTTGGCATCTCCAGGTTGCTGCATCAATTATGGACAAGTGCCGACCCCAGCCCCAAGAGACGCACCGAGAGTCACAGGCTTGCGTGCAGCGGTGGGCGCTTCAGGTGCGGCGGCGACCGAAGCCGCCGCTCCGTCGCCAGCGTCCGCATCCGCATCCGCCGCAGCGGGCGCAGGCCCTGCGACAGTCTCAGCACCCTTGTGAGCCTTGCCAGCGTCCGCATCCACCTCGGCACGCCCGCGTGCTGCGCCGTCGTCATCCCACCGGCGCCTGCACAGGGTACACGCGACCTCCCAAATGAGTTACGAAAAAACCCGTTTGCGCAACCCCCCGACGTCCTCCACACATAGCCTGTTCAACTAGTTCCTAACCCCACAATCTTCCGAATGGGGTATGCATTTTGTTGTAAACGAAGCACACATGTGCCCCGAGGTAGCGGGTTCAAGCCACGCCAGACGCTGCACGTAGATGTGCGAGTGCATCTAGGTATAGAGATTGGAGGCAATACGTGCATGCCCTGAACAACCGAATCTGAACGAACTCAAGGGCACACCTCTTGCGTGGGCTGTCCCCTGGGCCATGCCCCTCCGGCTCGCGCTCCCGACCGCGCTCCCGCTCCCTCTCCCGCTCCCGCTCCGACTCGCGTGTCCGTTCACGATCGTGATCGCGCTGCCCGTCGCGGTCGCGGTCGCGACCGTAGCCCCGTTCCACCCCCCGGTCTTTGCGGTCGCGGTCGCGTTCTCTGTCCCGGTAGCGGCTGTCGTCATGAGGACGGTACCGACCGCGGTCATAGCGGTCGCCGTCGTACCGGTCACTATCGTACCGGTCGTCGCCAGGCCGGTGCCGTTGACGGCCGTAGTCACGGTTGCTGCGTTCACGGTCACCATCGTACCGGCGAGCGTCAGGGTCGTAGCGGTCATTACCATCGCCGCGCCTGTCACCATCATCATCATCTGAGCGTGGTGCCATTGGATAATCAACCCGGCGCCCTGCTTGAAGCAGGGTGCCGGTGGGTACGCGATCGCTGAGAGCTAGGCGGTGTGTTGATGCACTTCCTAAAGGATTTATAGAAGCTCGGAAGAGGAATCGGAATATGAAGGCTTTTGAAGGTGTTTTCTCGAGTAAAATAAAGGGGCCGAGTCCTACGGAACAAAACGACAACCCCAGTAGACGCTAGCACTTATTAGACCCTGCACTATTTACCGACATTATTGCACATGTGTAAGAGCGAGCGTGATTACCTTTCAAGGCGCCGTACGAAAGGCCGCCGTAAATCACAAGGACACAAAGCATAGGGAATTTTCGTTATTTTGCTCTACATAGAAGTTAACTAGTTGGCGGGCAGTAAAGACATTCTAGGCTTTGGTCGCAGCCGCAGACAAAGCTTCACACCCCAAGGCTGCAGACGGCTACCTTGGATTTTGCCCGTCTGACCTTAGGCCGCAACTAGCCATGCAGGTCGCTCGTGCTTTCACTGCTGTGCGGCCGGCCCGCTCGACCCTTACGCCGACTCCACAGCGCGTGGCTGTGGTTGTCCAGGCGAAGCCAACCAAGCTCTCTGACTTCAGCGGCTTGTCCAACCAGGAGCTTGTGGAGCAGGCTAGCCTTTTGAAGCGTGAGCTGGCCAGCGTTAAGTGGGTGCAGCGCTCTCAAGGCTTGACGGAATTGAAGGCTGGCGAGGCCATGCCACAGCGCGACCCTGCAAAGATTCCCAAGGCTCATGTCAACAAGCACCTCCGTCGTCAGATTGCTCAGTGCCTGACTTTGTTGCGCCAGCGTCAGATTGCGGACGGCATTACCGACCGCAGGGAGGCTCGGCGCATTGAGAAGCGCGCTGCCCTGGCACAGGGGACGCTGCAGAAAAGCGCGGCGCCGAAATAGATGGTTCAGAGTCGAATGGATGGATTTGCAGTCTAGTTTGTGCATGGACAGGGTGTAGTTAGCCATGCGTTGCCGCGACTTTTCACGCGTTTCAAGCGAAGCGCTGCGTATCACAGCAGTTTTTGGATTCTATGCTGTGAGAGGCATCAGTGGTGCTTCAGCGGTTGATACGGTTTTGCGAGGTTGGCGTGGGGGCCGCGAGCTGTGTATGTGCTCACCGAGGCGCGGCGTGTCTGGAGGTGCTCGCCGTGTAAAGTTAACATCTGATTGATTCAAGTCCCTGTGTTTACTCCCTCATACTAAGCTTTTGGTGGTTTCACTGAGCTTCTACGGTATTTCAGGTACCTTTGTTCTAGCCAAAGTGCTTTCCAGCGTCGTTTCCCCTTATCAAGAAATTGTTACTAGAAGACTAATTGACTTCGCCATCAGGGCTACAGGATGAAGAGGTCTATGGCACTTAATTGCATCGAAGAGCAAAAAGAAGTCAAAGTTAGTTTACGACAGCACTTAAACGCTGCAGAGCAAAACACGTCGAGGAAAAGCAGCGCACAAAACGCGCAACCAAACACAAAGATGCGCTAACCCACCCCCTGGCCAGTGGCCACCCGCTGGCCAGGCTAGTGACGCATCAGCCAGCTAATGCCCGAGACCTAACACGTCCTACTGGCGTACGAATAAGGACGAACGTAACAGTTTCTGTAACCATACATCATTCCGGCTGACCCCGTATGTGGCCACTGGAACAGTTTGAAATTTCACCACTTCTTTCCTACCTTCCTCTATGATCCTCTGCGCTTTCGCAAAAACCCTTCGGCGGTGTGTTCACAATGCCTTTAGCTTTAACGTATGCACAGGGTGTGAAGTACGGACGCTCACACTCACGGTTGAGCAGCCTTGGTACCAGGCAAACAACAAATTCGTATTGCTGTATGGAGGTAGCGTGCTAAAGTCAGCTTGATCCCACCTGTGTATTCTGTCTAGGCCCCGTCCATCACTAAACAATTTGCCTCCTGCTCTGTTGGTCAACTATACGTTGCATAGCAAGCCGTTGCCAGAAGATGACCGCGTAGACTGGAGACAGCGAATCGCATGCCTTTACAGCATGCCTTTGGAGGACGTTCCATGCGCTTACGCGCCGATGGCAACTACCGTCATTTAAGCGATAGCGTTTGCATTTGTCGTTAAAGGCAACAGCACGGAAGTCCGTCAGCAAAACTCCGCCCAGTTGCACTACCCTACCCTGCAACATGCCCTTACAGCCTCGTTGAGAAAATCCTTCCAACGGCCTCACCCAGAATCAGCAAAAAGGGCAGAACCGTAGGAAACATTTCAACAGCAGCTGTCGCCCACCTGTCAATCAGGCCGCTCACAATCAAGAGTCTCTTCTTCTCGAATAAGTCACATCCCGTACAACAGAAGCTACCGCCTTGCACATTCAAAAAATCTTCTTCCCCCTTCTTCACCACCATGTGCCTGCTGATACAGCAAAAACAAACGAAAGGCTTGGGCAAAATAGGCGCCACTCACTAACATCATTCAGCCGACGCGCACGCTAACAAAAAGAGGTGCTGCGTAGCGGCTTCCC
The DNA here is from genome assembly GCF_000143455.1 of Volvox carteri f. nagariensis. Taxonomy (NCBI): domain Eukaryota; kingdom Viridiplantae; phylum Chlorophyta; class Chlorophyceae; order Chlamydomonadales; family Volvocaceae; genus Volvox; species Volvox carteri. The sequence goes on along the minus strand of NW_003307545.1, from coordinate 3,236,878 downwards.
GACAGCGTCCATATATCCCCGTAGCGGCTCTACTGCACCGCCCTTGCGCCCATCCGCTTAGCCCGAGGTGGCAGCAGCACCACCCACGATCTCAGACAGCTCCTGGGTAATCTTCGCCTGGCGCTGCTTGTTGTACTGGACCGTAAGCGCCTTGCGCAGCTCCTTAGCGTTGTCCGACGCGTTGTTCATAGCGTTCATGCGGGCCGCCAGCTCAGAAGCCAGGGCCTCCTGTAGGGAGCGCAGCAGGCAGCTGTTCATGTAGAGCGGCAGCAGCGCGTCCAGGATCTGAGCCGGCTCCTGCTCGAAAATCAGGCTAGGGTCCAGGGCCTCAGTAGCGATGGTGGTCTTCTCGCGCTCGACAGCGAACTCGCCACCCTTAGTGGTCAGCTTGAAGATCTCGTCGTCAGCGGCGTCCACGCACTTGCCGTCCACATCGCAGAGCTCGCCCATGGGGGTCATGGGCAGCAGAGTCTGGATGGCTGGGTTCGAGGTGATGAGCGAAATGAACTTGGTGTAAACCAGCTCCACCTTGTCCGACTCCTGGGCAATGAACGAAGCGAAGATCTCGTCGGCGATGCCCTGAGCGTCCTTGGTCGAGGGGGTCGCGCCCAGCGAGAAGGTCTCTGCAATACGGGAATGGAAAGATAGTCAGTGCTGCCGAAGCATTACTCCATCGCATTTTAACCGTCCAGGATCAAGAGTTCGAAGCCCTAGTAATTATCATCGCCGTAACAGACACTCATCTGATACTCGGCCGACACCTTGCCTGTGCCCAACCCTCGATTGTTAGGTCAATAAAAAGAAAATCAAATCCCTCAGATTCCAGAATGACAGGAGCCCGGGCCACGAGGATTTACATGCGTCGCCACAGATCTTCAAAACCTGATAACGAGTGCACACGTGTTCGAAGCTATTGAACCCATGGTCCCAACTTCTGGAGGCGATGGCTCCCCTACACGCTAGGTCTTCATTGTGGAACCGAACCCACCTAAAGAATCCCCAGGTTGGATTTTCAGATATCTACCCTTTTAACCATTCCCCCAACAAGTACCAGAATCCATGGACAGTTTCCAGCACACACATAACAGAACTGCACTCACTGGTGACGTTGTACTGCTTCCGCTTGGTGAAGTACTGAGCACCCTTGCGGCCAACGCACACGAGGTTGACCTTCACGCCAAGGGCGGTCAGCTCACGAATGCGCTGCTCAGTCTGCGAAGAACATGCGTAATAAGAAGTTTAGGTTGTCGCGTGGCATAGATTTACGCATCCGAAATACAGGGTAGCACTACTATACACGCACCTTGAACCCACACTACCCAGCCCGAATTTCCTGAAGATCCTTTATACAAGCCCATTCTAAATTCATTGCCCAGCAAGACAGTACATCCCAAGCTCGTGCTACTGGATGCCTATAATACCTTCTTAATAATGAAGTTGTTGTAGCCGCCGCAGAGACCACGGTCACCAGACAGAACGACAAGCATAACGCTCTTCACTGGGCGGACAGCGCACAGCGGCGAGTCCACGTCCTCCTGGCGGATGCGCTGGTTCACACCGTAAAGGACCTGCGTTGATGTAGGACGGGCACAGGTGACAAACGCTACCATCCTATATAGATAGGTGACTTATCAAGCATCATCAGTTTCCCTTGTCGTCACAACATGACCGTGCAAGCCAGTTCATTGCGCCGACCGGTCCTGTCGCACCTTCACCAGGTTCTCAGAGAAAGGGCGGCCGTTCACCACTGCCTCCTGAGCACGGCGGACCTTAGCAGCCGCGACCAGCTTCATCGCATCGGTGATCTTGTTGGTGTTCTTCACCGACGCAATGCGATCGCGGACCTCCTTGAGGCCAGCGGTCACCTATAGACAAAGCACAATCATCGGCTCAGTGCGCTGAGCTACCTTGTTGTCAATGTAAATCATAGGTGCTGGCTGATAGAGTCACCTGGAGAGAGCCGCGGCGTGCAACTCCCTGCTGCTGGGCCGGGGCGAAAGTCGAGCGGCCCATGAAGGCGCCCTGCTTAGAGGCGAGCATGGTGGCGGCCATCTTCTCCTAGCGAGGGAATAGAGTGTAAGCGCACGGGGAAAGGCAACGAGTCTGCTTGTGAAAAGAGGGATGACCGGCCCTGGATAAGACTCACCACCCTGGAGCGTCCCCTTTCACAAAGTGCTCGTCTTTTGCCAATCCTTTATAATGCTTCATGTTGCAAGTATAAATGCGAGTAATAAAGAGAGTAAAGTAGATCGTTGATATTGGCATTATGCTCTAATTATACTGAAACGGTAGTAATGGTGCTTCTGCGTGAGCCCTTGGCTCCTAGCGTCATTCAACGTTTTCACATGTCATATCAACCTAGTAAAGTGGCTTTGTGTGCCAACTTACTCTCTGTAACGAGCTCCGCTAGTGGGTATCAGGGCTGTCGCCTGGCATCCATGCGCTTTGCTCACGACTTTGCCTGGTTAGCCGGTCCTTTGACCATAGTCGTTAAGGGGATAAGTGACGGGTGGAAATGGAACTGATGCACTGCATGATCTTCTGAAACCCACGGTAACCAGCACTCCTTAAGTTTCAGTGCCTACAATCCAAGATCTTCGTCTTGCACCGTGTATTGACAGTTTCCAGTTTTCAGTAAGCTATTTGCAGACCATCCAAGCGGGCTGTCGACATAAACACAGATCCCTTGCCTTGCCTCAAAACCATGTTATCCTTCAGCTTCGTTGAGTTGACAGATGGATTGCATAATAGGTGCGACGAGGGGGGCGAATGCTCTGCCCTGCCGTTGTACACAAATTCAAGACATCTTGTTCAATCTGTTCACGGTGCGCACGCCGTTGTCACATCTTGGAACCCACGTCTTATAGCTTGATTGTGCTAGTCCTCTTCGCATGTCACCTTTCCTGGCACGGGCTAAGCCGCAGGCCCATGAACCGATTGCAACGAAGTTCCCAAAGCACCCACCACCACGCAGTACCCGACAGCCCCTCTCAGATAACATCCTCGTGCCTTCCTAACCATTATTTATGCATGGCTGACAACGCAGAACAAGAATGATTGGTCTTCATTCCTTCTTGCGTCTTGTGTTTTGATGTTGGTGGTATGCCTTGCTTATGAAGGCATCCTCAGGTCTACCGAACGTGAAAGTCTGACGCTATAATATGCTCGATTTTTTTTGTAATGTTACAGAGTGGGAGCCTTCTGGGCCGCTTTATCACATTGTCAGTTCTACGATCATTTATCACCTTATAGCACCATCCACCACTACCACACTGTACTTCGCCATACGAACTGTAAGTCCAAGGCGGCGGATCCAGCCTTCAGGGACCCCTCCTCATCTATTCACCCGAACACCCGAAGAGACGGAGGGTTCGGCAATCGCCACCAATCCAGCGTGCGAATATGGTCCATCAACTGTGACCTCAACTCCACATCTCAGCAGCTAGCCATAATCTCGCGCTCCCGACTAATTCGGGGGTCTCCCCACGCTCGATTTGCCGCGACCCCTTCGCCTGGACTGGCCTTACTTACGCCTTGCTTTTAGGTTCAATAAAGGGGTAATAAAAGTTCGTGCGAAAGAAACAGCGTGCTTCCCTTGCCGCCTGCTGCTGCCTATTAGCGCGACAGACAGAATGCACACGGCCGCGTCATCGCTTCGTAAGGATTCAATCCTCCACCGCCATCTTAGCCCCGACACAAGTGCTCCGTCCGTTGCGGGTGTTGGATGGGTTCCCTGCATTTCGATACAGCCAGGCAGCTGCTACGGTCTCTGTGGCCCTTAGATGTGCTCATGTGAAGCCTGAAAGATTTCCCCTGTAAATTGCCACCACTGCCAGTCTGTCAAGGCGGCAGGCATCGGTGGGAACAGGCAAATAGCAAATTCCAAAACCTTACTTGGGTCTTGAAGAATATGGGCCCGGTAAATCTGCGCAACGGCATCTACCTGGAGTTGCGTAGTGGATTGGACCGTATGCCGTAAGTTGTGAGGCCATGGGGATTTGGGTGTTCGTCGCTGCAGGGGCTGCTGGACAATCTGGTGTTTCCGACGGTTGTTTGGCGTACGTGCATCCGGTGCAATGCCGACACTTAGCTCATTCCTGATAAGTTTTGACTATCATGCCCGATCACCCGAACAGGCCGCGGGTGGGATTGAATGGGACATGCACCTTCTTGTTAGCTTGCAGAAGCTTACATGTGGTGTACCGGTGCTTCGTGCGAGGCCCTTCTAGGACTGACAATCGCTGAAACAATTTGCGAGGAGAGAGGTTTCCAATCTACTATACTTTCTGCTAGGGAGAAGGAACCCTCTTAGCTTGCTGCATAGGGATACAGAATCTTGCTTCGCCTGCATGGTACGACAATCTGTGACGAAGCGCGGCAAAAATCTATGAGGAGGCAAGTTGACAAGTCGAGTTGAACATCTTTCTTTGACTCTTTGACTCTTTCTTATGCAGTATCGCCATGCAGTACCGTTCAGAAGCTGGTTCCTTGCGAGGATAAAATCTCAGGCCGCGTGGACTTATCGAAATTTCCCAGGATGCGGCAAGCAGGTTTTGTCAAACAGGCATTACAAGCCTCAATTCCATTGGCACTGCTTATTTGTGCAGCCGTAACTTAATCAAGAACAGATGTTTCCCTCAAAGCAAGACTCTGTAACTCAACAATTTCACCATCCGCAGATCCCTCCTACTCATCCACAACCTTCTAACAGTCGGGCCTCGCACGCATCAACCCTCTTACCGCCTGGTTTCATACTCCCACATATACGGCTCGCAAGTGGGGCCGTTCGCTTCACCCACTTCATTCCTCTGCGTCTTCAGCATCCCCCCCCAGCTGTTACTATGGCCCACTTGCACCTGCCCCCTGCTAACAAAACGGCTAACGGCGCTGACACAGACAGACAGACATAGACAAAAAATATTAAAATAGGTATTTTACGGAGAAATTAAGGGGGACAAGGGGTTCCCCTTTGGTTCCCCGTTAGGGGATGAACAAACTTGTTCCCACGCGACTCATAGGCAGTGCTGGCGTATTAAAAAGCCAGCGAGCGCAGCGCCTCGGTCGCCACAGCACGGCCCCTAGAGTTGACCGCCTGAGGTAGAGGGGAAGACGAACCACGAACAACGAGTGAAGCTGCTCCCAAGGAAAGAGTGTACAAGAAACAGAACTGACCAGGCAGAGAGGGGGAACTCGGGCGACTGGGCTCAGCAGGTTGCATAAAACTGGAGGTAACCCAATGTGGCGAGGTACCCAATGTGGCGCCACAAGCCGGGGTTAGCTGGGGGTACACGAATGCACTGTATTTGTTGGCTTGGGCTAACCCTTGTGCCTATGATTACTTGGTGTGGTGTAGCTGTGGGAGCGAGCGGGCGCCAGACATCCCGGCCCATTTTCGTAGATCTGGCCTGGCTGGATGACATGAAACAGTACATGCACTGCAAGGGATGGATTGTGTTCCTCCGTACCCACCAGCTTCATGGAGCTGGTCTCCACGTCCATTTCCTCGATGAAAGCCACCTGGCCGCAAGGCGGGGGGAGCCCCAGGGAGGAGAAGGCATGAGGAGACGGCGTGCAGTCGTCTGGGCCGCAGCTCAGGGGAAGAAACTGAGGGCTGCGGAAGCGCACCCGGCAATATTTGTGCAAATGCCTGTGACGTGAATGGCTATACTCTGCGCAGCAAGCTAATCGTGCAGCTCTAGGGCGCTGCCGTCCTTTTTCCTGGGAAGGCCAAACGGAAAGCCTAGGACTAGGCCATGCAGCGGAGGGACATGAAAAGAGGCGGTAATTGAAGTGGTGTAGGACAAGCGAGGACGGGGGATGATGGAGTCCTGGGAATTGAAAACCCACCATGAAGTCTAACAGGCGCTGCTTGCCGTACACACGGAGGTGTTGGTCAGTAATGAGGAAGGAGACGTCATAGCCCTCGACGGGTACGCGGCGTGCCACCTCCAGCAACTCAGCTCGCTGCATGAGGAAGCGGAGGTACATCTTCACGAGCTCCTCCTCAAGCATGTCCATCTGCCCAAGCCGCAGGCTGACACGAACGGAATTGATTGATGCCTCAATTAAACACCGCTCCTTTTCTGAGCGTGTAATTGTCACGGGCGGTAGAAGGAGCTCCGGGTTGTCTCGGGACTCAACCTCCGGTTTGTCGTGCCGCTCTACATTTTGGCATGCAAAGGATTGAATGCAAAGTGCTTTGTTCAGTTCCGTCCGTATATTATTTGTGTATGGTCGTAATGAAAGGGCCATTAACCTGTTGAGAACCAGAGACCAACCGAAAACCCCCTGCAGACGTTTACATGTTCGCAAAAGCCTGTCGAATATGGAAGCGCATTTGTTTGAGACGATGTTACTGGAAAGCTAGCTAGGACGCAACGGAGGCCTGCTGGATGCCTCCCGCCGAGCGTACCGCCGTATTTGGACGAGCATTTCAATCGGAAAAAGCATATTTATTGTCAATCTTGATCATTTCATGTATTCAATGGGTGGTTTTTGGGACTTACTTAAGATATCTCACGATGGCTAAGGCCAAGCCTAAGGCCGCCGCCGCAAAAGCCAAGACGGCGGTTCTGGCGGCCCAAATGAAAGCAAAGCCGAAAAAGCCTAATCCCTTTGAGCTAAAAGGCTCTAAAGGGCATTTCGACACTATCGGCAGGAGGGTCAGCGGCAAGAAGCAGAACGTTATCCAGGCCCGGCAAGAAGCCGTCAATCGAGTGGGTTTCGGCTAAACCTGCATATTAAGCAGGTACTGTTACTACTTGCTAAGGTGGCAGGTCGTCTCATGCGCATGCTCGTCTCGTGACAGAGGAAAAAGACCCTGCTGGTAGAGTACCGACAGCTTCGGAAGGCTAACACGTTCATCGATCGACGCTTTGGCGGTGAGCTATATCATCACCAGACATCACCAGGGATTTCGGTACTAGAGCTCGTTAAGTTGGCAACCGCCACCATAGCTCTGTAGAACCTCTCCGTAAGGTTGGGTTTTCCCCTCCCTTTTTTCCGTTTGATTGCACCCGAATTTTACCCATGCATTTTGTTTCACCATGTGTGCACATGATACCACCTTCTAAAGTGAACCCCCTGCAACCTTTGGATCCTTCCAGAGACTGATCCCGAGCTTACAGAGACTGATAAAGGCATCGCAAGGCTGCAAGCGCAGCGCATCCAGGAGGAGCGCAAAAAGAAGAAACGTGAGTTATAGCCATGCAACCTCTTTTGGAAGGAGGATACCGGTAGTCTATGCCGTGCGTAGCATGCGTCGCACAGCAAAAGAAGGCGGGCTGAAAGCATTTGTCTAACATGCCCCTGCGAACAGAACACAGTTTATGAACTTGTGCTACAAAGAAATCGTTTGGGTTGAATACGCAGGGCTTCGCGCCTCTGGGAGATCCGTAGGGGCTGTTCATGTGAGGAAGGTTGATACACTGACAACATGTAACGCATGTGGGCTGCTGTGTATGTTGCCGATTGTTGGTTGCTGCAGGCGGTGCCAAGTTCACCTTGAGCGACGCTGATGGCGGAGAGGGTGGGGACGGAGAGGGTCTCACCCATCTGGGTCGGTCCCTCGCGGATGACATCAAAGACCTAATGGATGTAGGTACGGCATTTCGCTGACGTACGGCATATAAGGCCTTGCTATTGCAGTCGTGATGTCCGGTTGAGCATACGAGAGCAAGATCATTAAACATTAAGTCATGTCGTCATTTCTGCATTAACCAATATCAGCTGGCTTCTGGAAAGGGTTTGCATTGCAACTGCTGTCGTTGCTGGACATACGACAGGGTTCTTTGCCGAATGGTGGTGACGCTTTATGTTTTTTTGCTTGTCCTGTAAGTGTTACACGTTGCAGTGTCTCATGCATGCATCATGCAAGGAACTCCTTCCCTCCCCCGTGTGACCCACATCATGATTTCACCCGCAACCGGTCTCAATGCCTAATTTCTCGCACTTGCCGTATGTGTCGTACTTTCCGCCCGTCCCCGTGACGTCTGCACAGCGGCCGGAGTTTGATGACCTTGACGAGGAAATGGTGGAGGACCTTGTGGCGCAATACCATTTCGGAGGTGGAGCTGCCGAGGAGCAGGGCGGCGATGGCGCGCGAGAGGGTGATGCGGTCCGAGGGTCAGACGGCAAGCCCAAGACACGTAAGCAGGTCGGTTTGGGAGGGCTTTTTGGTCCCGTCAGATTGGGACACCCTTAAGTTCTTTTGGGAAATGAGCTCTGCGGAACTGTATTGCCTGATCCCTTTTAGCGATGATGCACCTCACGCTCGTTATTGAACTCGGGCTGAGCTGCCCTTGCTCACTGAGGAGGACATGGTGCTGCTGAGTTGATTTTCCCTAATCCCAGCCTAATGGGCCCGTGCATTCCCTCGCATTTTGCCTCCAGATTATGGAGGAAATTATCGCCAAGAGCCGCATGTATCGGGCTCTGAAGGCCAAGCAGCGAGAGGAGGACGAGGCCGCCCTTGATGCTGTCAATGAGGAGTTTCGGGAGCTGGTGCGCTCGGCGGCACTCACCCGTCTTATCAAGGCGCCCGGGGAGAACAAGTGAGTGAAGCGAGTGAGTGAAGATTTATTATTTGGCTGAGTGGGTCAATAAAGTAGTCCGTGGCTTGAATGATTCGTTCAAGTGAAGGGACTATTGAATAAATAGCCATGGTCCCAGAGCTTTTTGCAAAGTTAACGTGGTAGCCTCTTAAGCTTCCATGCATCACGTCGCGTGGCGCTGGGAAAAGCCACCACTCGCATGCTGGCTGCCTGGGTGTTTGTTTCCTTTTCCTCTTCACTGGACTAAACTCGCCTCCCTATGCCCCATCCCAACCCGGGGACCATCACTTCAGAGGCATCAAGGTGAAGGCTGATAACCCGGAGGACGCTGCCTACGACGTGGCGGCTCGTGAGCTGGCGTTCGAGTCCAAGGGAGCTGCTGGGGAGCGCACCCTCTCCCCCGAGGAGCTCCTCGAAAAGGAGCGACAGCGGCTGGAGAAGTTGGAGAAGGAGAGGCTCAAGCGCATGCGGGGCGAAGATGATGATGAGGATGGCAGCGAGGATGAAGAGGAAGCCGGTGAAGAAGATGAGGGTGGGCGGCGCAAGCGGCGTCGAGAGCTGCCATCGGGTGAGCTCATGGGGCATGGGGTCCGCGGGGGTTGTCCGTGCGTATGGGAGGGAGGGAGGCGGGCTGTGGTATGGGGGTTCCGGATCGTGAGAAGGTATTCCATGGTTGCTAGTTGAAACCTGTGTTGCTAGTTTGTGTGCGTCTATATGTTCGTGACCTGACTTTTTGATTGATTGCTTTGCTGCATAACGACCGCGTTGTTGCACGTATCTTAACGTGTTTCAGCTGCTTCGTCTTGCCCTATTACAATGCAACTAATGCAACCCCCGCACTGCCCTATGCGTCTCGGCCATGGGCGTGGATGGGACGAGGCCACAGGTGACGCACTTGGGGACGATTACGACTCGGAAGATGACGGAGAGGAGGACGAGGATGTGGATGAGGAAGATATTAACAAGGTTAAAAATCCCAAGGCAGTTTCGGAGCTGGAGAAGCGGCGCATGATGGCGGCTGCGGGGAACCATCCACTGCAGGTGCGGGTTTTTCTGTATGTCTGGTTGTATGTTCTTACTGGGAGCGAGCTGGCGGCGCGGGAATATATGAATCTGTGAACAGATGGCATGGCTCCTCATTCGCTCGTCTGTTTCGCAACTCTGGGTATGCAGGAAAGTTTCCGTGCCGCGGCGGCTGCCCTGGCGAAGAAGTACGGCGTAGAGGCAGCCAAGAATCCCTACCTTGAAGGTGATGAGGAGGAGGACGAAGGCGAAGACAGCGAGAGTGAGGAAGGGGAGGAGGATGAAGAAGGGGAGGAGGACGAGAGTGAAGAGGCTGATGGCGGTACCGAGTCAGGGAGCTCTGAAGTGGAAGGCGAGGAGGACGAGAGCGCAGATGAGGAAGAGGACGACGACGCTATTGAAGGTGCGGTACTTGTTGGATGTTGACGCGTCTTACAACGTTTCACCACAAGACTTCAATTAACGCCGTGTCCCCTAATTGGCGGCTTCATGTACCCTCTACGCCATTTACGTCCGAAACGGATCGTGTGACATCTTTTGACTGACGAGCACTAATGGGTGGATTATTGCCTTGTCCTCTTTCGCCGCCGTAATTTGAGCTCTTTTGCTGTCGTTGGTGTTAGGGGCCTTGGGGCCTATTTAACCACCACCCAGCACCGCTGCATCAGGGCCCCTCAACACAGGACTTTGCGATTTACTTTTCCACTACGATCCGTTTCGGCGCCGCATTGACCTCCTCTCTACCCTCCATGAAATGCGAACAGAGCAGCTGATGCAGCGACGCAACCCCGCCCATCCGGCCTCCACCTCGCGCCCGGGAGACGACGGCACCGGCGAAGCCAAGAAGACCAAGGCCCGCTCTACCGACAACGCCCAACCAAACACATCAGCAAAAAAGGTCTCCAAGTCTACCGCTGTCGCAACGACAACGTCCAAATCCTTAGATGGGCCTCTTGACCTGCCGTACACCATACCGTTGCCATCTACGTACAATGAGTTTGCGGCGCTGGTGAATGGCCGCCCAGCTGAGGATCTTCATACTGCAATCAGCCGTATCCGGACTTTCAATGCGGTGGCTCTGGCTACGGATAACAAACGAAAGATGCAGGTGGGTTGAGCCGACATTTGGGAGCCGCGCAGCGGATGGGGGCGGTCGGTGCCCGACCGTCGGTCAATCGAATCCCTAGTGGTGCCAAATTATGATTTTGCTGTGCGGCATCCAAACCCTTTCACGCTGACCATGCGCATCCACACGTACTTGGTATATGTCTGCCTGCAAGGGCCCTCTCGGTGGTGGTCCTCTCACTTTTCGAACAGTGCAGCATGTCATTTCCGGGGTGATGAACAGACAAACGTTCTGTTGCCTTCCTATTGAGCCTCTTCCACGAGGCCTTGATGTTTTTTCTACACGAGATTCCTGACCGGAAATATTGGCCGTACCCCGCGCGCATGGTACCTTCAATCTTGCACTTGATGTAGTTGTGAGCATGGCCGCAATGCTTTCACGGATTCCGAACTTATAATGAAGGGTTACCTCTTTCGTTGACTTCTCTGCCAGAGAGGCCCTGGAATAATTGGGCTAGCTGGGGACGTGGAGATGGTGTGCAAACATTTTGCAGAAGATATTCCTTATAGCCGACTTTAAAAACTTGCGGCACATGGTCCATCATGTATGTCTGAACATCCAATGTTGGATCTACTTTTGGCATTTGGGGCTCCGTGTTGGAGTGATGAACAGACAACCGTTCTGTTGCCTTCCTATTGAGCCTCCTTGACGAGGCCTTGATGTGTTTTTCTACACGAGATTCCTGACCGACACGGACGTTTTAAATGGGGGCTTGTTGCAAACGCCAATGCGCATAAAGTCGCCTTTTTTCACACAAGTCGTTTTACAACCTGCCCCAGCAGCTTACTCATGTGTGAGAAGGTAGATGTTTTGTATCTTTCGTTCAGATTACAAACGCGCAAGGGATCCCTACCCTAGGCTATCCAACTGGGCCGGCACGCCCTGCGCTAATCTAATTGCCCTTCTAATCCTCCTCGCAACCTCCGCTGTCACTTTCAGGAATTTTACGGCATTCTCGTACAGCACTTCGCAATTGAGGCGGGCAAGTCGCCCTTGCCTGTCTCCTCTCTGGATGTCTTGACCCGCGTTCTCCTGGAGCTGGCGCCAGAGGTGCCGTACTACGCCGCCACGGTTGCCCGTGCGCGCCTCGGCCGCATGGCGGACCAGCTGACTGCAGCCCTGGCGGCACTCGGCGGCGCGGTGGCGCGCGAAGCCGCCGGTACTGCTGCTGCGGCGGCGGCGGTAGCAGCTGCTGAGGCGGCTTCGCCGTGGCCGTCTGCACGTGTGGTGTTGCAGCTGAAGCTGTTTACGATGCTATTCCCGACAAGTGATCGGCGGCATCCGGTACTTACACCTGCAGCTCTATTGGTTGGTAAGCTGGGCCCAACTGATGGGGCATGAGTTTTTGTGATGTTGCATGAGCTTGAGCTCTTAAGCGAGGCCGACCTGGCGTCGCTTGTGCGGAGGGAGAAGTGGGCGGGTTCTTTGATGGGAGAGATGAAGGGGACTTGCATGAGACTAGACCGATCCGGGGTGATGAACAGACAAACGTTCTGTTGCCTTCCTATTGAGCCTCCTTGACGAGGCCTTGATGCTTTTCTACACGAGATTCCTGACTGGACGAGAGATATTCACATCGCTGTTGTTTTCACTGATGCTGTGCCCGACCTCCTTTAGCGCTGCGTACGCATCTGCAGATCAGCTGTATAATGGCACAGGCCATACCCATTGCCTGTCTTTCGCCATTTTGTAGCTTCCGAATGAGTCCTGCACGGGATAGCTGCTGACCGGGGAGATGTATCGAGGGGCACGCACAGCTTTGGCGCCACGTCGGCACCACCACAGCATATGCTCCCACGCTTGCATGCACAGTGCTTGACGTTGTGTTCTCGACATTTTCCTGACACCCTCGCCGCGACTTCTGACTCCAATCCTGCCTTATGTCTCTTACCTGACCCTAAACGTCTGGCCGCAATACTCGCATCTGGTCGCAGGCAAGTACCTGAATCAATGTGTGGTCAGTAACGCCCACGAGGCGGCCGTGGGGCTGTGTCTGTGTGGCCTGATGACCCACATGGCTGCACCCGCACACAGAACCACGCCGGAGGTGCTCGTCTTCCTTCGCGACTGTTTGGCGGCGTTCCAGCCCTTAGGGTTAGAACAGCAGCGGTCATCAGGGGCATCAGCGCAGACCCGGCATGCTTCGGCATCGCCCTCGGCCAAGAAGCGGAAAGGCGATGACCGCGGCGTCGAACCTATCCAGCAGCAGGATCCAGACACGTTTGTGCGGTTTGCTCCTGGGCTGTTATCACTGTGGGGCACAAAGCCGGCGGCAGATTCACCTCCCCCGTTGGAATTCTACGGCGTGCTTGGCATGTCTGCCAGGCACCCACGTGTCGGCAGCGATGCCTTCAAGCTGGGTTTGCTCCGCGTTGCGCTGCACAGCGTGAGGCGTGTGGCGATGCTGGCATCGGAAACAGGGTTGGTGTGCTTTGAGCAGCTCTTTGCACCGTTGAAGTCTGTGGTTTTGGAGCTCCAGCGAATAGACCGAGCGCTACCGGAGGAGCTTCGAGCTCTGAGGTAGGTATGCAAGCACGCGGATTGGGCAGGTGCACGAGGGATGGAGTTGGCGCGGGATAGGGAGTGTAGACTCGGTATACGGTCATGCAGATGACGGTTCCACGGCTTGATGTATTTTCTACACGATATTCCTGACCGGATATATTGGCCTTGGCCGCCGCGCATGATGCCTTCAATCTTGGACTCGCACGCGATCTTGTTACCTCTCAGCCTTCCCTGGTTGCTGCCGGGGTCCTGTTGCTCGTCAGTGTGCTGTCCTTTCGTCCCTTAATTCATTGATTTCATCCTGCCTGACAGTACGCTAGGAAACTCATCCTCTGTCCTAGCACACATGCACCTCCGTTAATCCCTCGGCACGCCTTGTAACGTGGCGGCTGAGTTTCATATGGGGTGCACATCAGCGCTGTACGGCGTAGAGAGATTCGCTGACAACACTAGCGTCCTGGCTTTGCCAGGGCAGCCCTGAGTGTTTTCTGATAGTAACTCTCTGACAGCATGAATGAATTAATGAACAGAATCGTCGATCAGGGGACGCTGTGCACCCGGAGTATGGAATTCCCATTCCTCTACATTAATCTGCAACACGGCTTTTCTTATCGCTTACGATAACCGCAGGGCATCCGTGCTGAAGCAGCTGTCTGACGCCACGGTGTCCTGCGTGGCATCTCGGCGGCCGTTGGTGCACACCGCCAGGGCCCAAGCTGCCGCCGCTGCCGCGGGCGTGGTTCCAGCTGCTGCGGTCCGCGAGTTCAACCCGCGTTTCGAGGACGGATTTGTCGCAGGTCGCGACTACGACCCCGACCGCCAGCGGGTCGAGGCCAGGCGGCTTAAACGGGCGCTGGTCAAGGAGCGACGCGGTGGGTTACCGGGTAGTGGCTGTTGTAAATCGGCGGGTGAATACGTTGGGTGTTGGACGAGATCGTGTCGTTGAAGTAAAATTAACTAACCTTGCAGGGCAGCACAGAGGCAGTCCATCCTTGTTCCGGAATGCTTGCCTGTCATCGTAAGCAAATACCAGTCCTGGGCGATGTTTTCATGTGCTGCTTCCTTCGCCTTTCCTTCCCCGTCTTTTCAGGTGCCATCCGTGAGCTTCGTCGTGATGCGGTGTTCATGGCGGAGGAGCGAGACCGGGAAACCGCCCGAGTGGACGCAGAGCGCCTCGAGAGCGAGCGGCGTTTCTACTCGGAGCTGCAGCGCCAGGAGGCGGATCTGCGTAGCGGCGGGCAGGGGGGCATGAATCCGCACTTGCGGAAGAAAAAGGGGGGCAAGCGGTGATGACGGCCGGGATGGCCGTGTAAGGAAGAATGGGAGACAGGTGATCACCTTGGGCCGAACTCGGATTGGAGGATTGTGGCTGCAAGGTAGCGATCGATGCTGGGCGGAGCAATAATGCATATCTGCACCAGCGGGCCGAACAACAACCGACGTGTTGCGTTGCAAACGTTAAATGACCTTCCGTCAAGGCAGCTTTGTAACATGCCGAAGAAGCGTATGAATTTCTTCTACATCGCTTACCTAAAATTCATTTAGGATTTTACTTGCAGATGAGGGTTTGGTGAAAGCTGTCCAGAAACGTGGCGCTATCCGTGTCAGTAACCAGGCTCTCACCAGAAGGGCGAAAGGTAGCTTAAAACTATCTTCTCGGCAAAAGGCAGGAGCAATATCGATCCTTTACAAGGTTGCCGACAGGATTGCAGCTCCTTTTACCTCAGCCTCGGGAACAGACTGGGGTTGCTTACCCACTTGTGCGATTGAGCTTCATCGGCGGACCTGTACCGGGCGCGTTGCCGCATACTCACACAGCCGCACCCCACGCGCTTTTCCCCATTTCATTACCCATAGGCTACCTGCCGAAGTAGTAGACAGCTCCGTTTTCGTAGTATTATTGGGCCGCGTTGGATGTCAGCGCCGCATGATCAGGCCACATGACAGTCCAGTAGTAAGACCTTCGCAACCCGTTTGTCAGTCCAGCCCATATAGTATAGAGCTGAGGCACGTTGTATTCGCCGTTTGATTACGGATTTATGACGTGGCACAGAACTAGACTTAGAGGCTCCGATCGCTTCGTTCAGTCGCATCTAAGTCGTCCAATCATCCCGAAAGTCGCGTAGCCCCGCCATAGGCCAATTTCGCTTTCGCCCCTCCCTGGAGCTCGCTGATATGGTGAAAAAGAAATCCGAGCTGAACTCAAATCTGTCTGGTGGTATGTTCAAGTGGTGGTTGCCAGAGCGCAGCGGGCAATTGCGTGACCAGGCATGGCATGGAATATCAGGTGTACACATGCCCTCGGCCCTCGGCCTAACCATTTGCCAAACAGTGTACTACAGCATTAGTTACTGCGCCATGTTTCTTGCCTGCATATGGTACGGACATGGTTTTGCTGATGCCAAGACGACTGACGTCTGGGTGCAGATGACATGTACTAGGGATACATTCCAATCACGTAGTGTGTACGAACACCTGCTAAGACTTTGTGGAGACGTGTGTGAGGAGTGCTACCCCTGAATCCCGTTATTTAAGACCTACGGACCTCGCGGACCTACCAGCTATTAAAGAGCGCGCGAAATACCTTGGCTTGTCACTTGACTGCTGTCGTGCAGAGTCATGTGACGTGGATGGGTCGCCAAAAGTCTTGCCGACGTGCGCAAACTCGAGCATTACCGCGTTGGAGTACCCGATTTTATGCGACAGTGCTTTATTGTCCAGATTAGGTCTGTGCTGTGGTATGGGGCAAAGGGTCGGGGGCCCAGGTGCTATCCGGAAGATCCTACGGGCCAGATGTAGGTAACGTGTCCCTTGGCATGGCACCGCTGGATCCAGAAACGATAATATCATTGGAGCAGGCGAATTACGGCAGTTTTAAAGAGCAGATTCAGAAGGGAAAGATGATATTAGTAAGAAATGGATGTATCTGAATTTAATGTGTGTGTGTGTGTGTGTTACATGGTCGCGGGGGTGCGTACCCCGTACCTGCAATCCGCCCAGTTCGAGCCTCGGGCTCATATCGCCTGTAAGCACCGTCCTACCTCGCACTTAGACAATGAAGGAGGCTAACGACCAAAGGGGACGATAGAGTTGTGGTGGGACCACATACGTTGCAGCATCTTCGCCAGATGTTTAGATCCCCACTTCATGGCGTCCTTTCATATGCTCAAGAGTGGGAAACCCATATCAAATCTTATTTCGCCGAAAACCGGATGATCCAGCAAGACATGCTTTTGATGTTCAGGCTTATGCAGTTTTGACTATGCTGATGGGTGTTCGTCGGCTATGCCCTTGTTGCGGCACTTACAGCCATCTTTGCAGATTGCTTGTATATGGGTTAAAGTGGACGTATGTTGCTAGCTAGTTGCGGCACATTCGCCAATCTTCTAGAATCAGTGGCTGAATATCTAACGAGCAGTACGGTAATGCATGTGGATGTGGGGGCTATATAGAGCCACAAGCACGACAAAAGATCGATAGTGTTTACATTCAAACTGTAAACAAAACGCGCAAATTTCACAGCAATTGTTGCTGTCGTGTCCCGAAAGGGACCCGGCATAGGTTATGGTACACCGCCATCTACACCATCACCACCTCATCCTTTCCGCCCAACGTCGGGGCAAAACCTTCCAGAGGGAAACACATCCTTCTCTTCTCTAGACAGGGACATCTCATCACGCTAATACACAAAAGGCTCATGTCAGAGTCTTTACGCGCCCAGCTGCGAGGTCGAGATGATCAGGTTCACGCCGACGGCCAGCAGAACCAGGACGAGGCCAGCCCTGCATTGCAGCAAGACATGCAACGTTTCAAATAAATGCTGCGGAAAAGCTCAACAACC
Source organism: Volvox carteri f. nagariensis (assembly GCF_000143455.1). NCBI lineage: Eukaryota > Viridiplantae > Chlorophyta > Chlorophyceae > Chlamydomonadales > Volvocaceae > Volvox > Volvox carteri. The sequence continues at coordinate 3,219,831 of NW_003307545.1, read as the reverse complement.
CTCCATAAACCCTCAAATACTGTTGAACTTGCAGCCCTTTCCCCTACATTTCAACAAGTCTGAGTCATACAATCCCCGGCGCACCAGGCAATGAGGCCCTTGGTGCCCAGCTTGTAGGAGTCACCCGACTCAGTCCACAGGTCCGGGGTGTAGATTGGCGAGTAGCCATCCACGTTGGCGCCGTACTTGTCGGCGTAACGGTAGACACCGTAGCCCTGTAAGGATGGGGAGGTCATAAGCTATGAGAGCACGGCGATCCTTCCAGGCGCGCAACGCACAAAACAGGATTCAACAAGTTGAAATCTATAAAATAGTCTAGATGATTAGCTTAAATTATTTATAGATGCAAATATGAGCATGTATTGAACGACGTGTCCGATAAGGGAAGCAACAAGCAAGGAAAAGTGGCCGACTCGAATGCCCCAACCTTACCTTGCCCTTGCGACCGGACGAGTCCTTCCACTCCTTGTTGTTCATGAAGCGGGACTTGCCCATCAGGTTCATCTTGACAACCTCGTCCTCAATGGAGTTCAGGCCAACCTTGGTGATGTCGGTCTTGCCGCCGCCGCTAGCCACAGGCTTGACCACAACGCGCGACGACACGCGGGGGCTGCGACAGGTTCAGGGACACCAATGGCACGAAAGGAGGTTGAGCGCTGCACCGACAACGAAGCTGAAGCTATATTTCACACAATAACATTTATGTTCATACCATTCTCTACATATTAATGTTTTCATGCCTTCATCCGAACATGTTAGACTTCCAAGGCAACCTACGGTGCCACGTCGTCTTGATAGACTCGTGCTAGACCTACCGAAGGGGAGCCAGACCGCGGGGAGCAAGCTGCATGGTGGCCATTGGGACTATTGAGGTTGGGTTCCGTCGAAAGATGGGACGAATACTTGCAGCGCTGAGGCCGCCTCTTGAGTCCTTGCCGATGGGGGTCGCCGTACAAGATCGCAAAGGGCCCTGCAAGATGAGCCCCCCGAAGAACCTCTTTATCATAGGTCTAAAAGTTGCGTTTCTTTCTGTATTGGTACCGCATTTCCAGTAAGGTTTCTATGATGGAAACTTCATTTTTGCCTGAATCTGAACAAATAGGCTGGACAAATAAGTGTCGCTGTTGCCTGGAGCTGAACAAATTGTCGCCGTAATATGCAATATCGGCCTGAGCTTTGCTGAACCGTTTCCAGGCTGTCAAACACTTAAATGCAGAAGGCTAGTGGCATGTCTTCAACGAAAGCGGCTTTGCTCTGCGCTTCTAATGCGGACACTCTCGCATGCCATGCACCATGGCGTTCTTGGTGGGAGTTGTGTTGCGCTTGAAACCTAAGATTGGTAGGCCCAATTTAACTTAAGCCCCTTCTACGGTGGCACTTCCGTAGGGAGTACTTCCTATCTGTTCATTCCATTCCAAAAGGAAGTATGTCCTTGCGAAATTCCGAATTTACGACCGCCTCAGCGGAAGCTCGGTACGTAGGTCACATGAGTCTTGTCTGGAAACCCTACTGCAAAGGGGTCTGGTTCGCTTTCTGGGTATATCTATTCCTGGTATATCTCACGCATCCCTAACGATACATACCTGTTGCAATCCTTACCTGAGTGCCTAACTGCTCCACTCGTGACATTACGGCCTACAGCTTACGGCTTGAGATCACCTACAGAACGGTTCGAAACATGCTGTCATAATCAGCGACATAAAACCGCTATCCGTCATGTCGCCACTGCTGATGTCAACCGGCGGGGAAGTACGGTGGCGTACGATCTGTGGCAGTCGGGCAAAGGAAAGGCGGACGTGTGTTTGCCATGTTTCATAGGCAGTTAGCTGGAAGGAAAAGTTCGAGGCCTTACTCCAATCCCTATCCTCCACCCGCCCCGTCCAAGTCTGGTTACCAGAAGCTTGGGCACAAAAGACCGTCGACTACTTTGGCTAAGACGGATGCGGGTGAGGTGATGGAGGCCGTCTCCATCTTCCTGCGGCAGCTGGGATGGACGGGGCTCATTCGTGAGGTCTCGTGGCCCTCATTTGCTCCCACGCGACTTCTTAGCTCCCACGTCGTTACACGGTGTGCTAACAACCTGTCCTTCAAGGGTCCTCCAGGGGGGATCTGTCCGCTCGCTCGTGCAACGGTGTGTCGTGTGTCGACACCACATGTGTATGAATCGGGCCCCATGACCAGAACAACACAGTTCCCAATCCACAAAGAAAGGGTCACACCGCCTTCAGCGCGTGTCCCAAAGCCTTCCATGGTGAAACGTGCACACACGCATCTCTTTCTTACGCCGTCACTCTTGCGGCGTTTCTGATTGGAGCCATAGGGGGAAAGGGGGAGCACCGGAAAGTTTGGGTTCATTCGCAGCAGGTAGGTGTGGACAGTCGAGCGGGCCATGGTGAGCAGTGAGCCTAAGGCTGCTGGTGCTGAGGCCCAAGCTTCCGACAGCTCCGCGAAACAGGTTTTATTTGTCGCGACAGTTAAGACGTGGCGTTTGCCACGATTTGAATTTTACAAGCAACGTGTCTTTTGAAGCGCATTTGGCGCTGAAGATGTCGGATTTCTGGTAGGAGACCCGCCGACCCATTCCACACCGCCGTAGCACTCTAGCTGATGCTTACCATAGCTGCCAGGCGACAAACATCTTTTGCGTTTATGATCACAAACACTACACCGAAATCCTCTTACGATGTGTCGCTAAATGGGTCGCCTCTTCAAGAAGGGCTCTTTGTCTCTTATCGATTACATCGTATTCCCGGCAGCCGCAGCGCTTACGCTTTATCAGGCTTTTGTCTTCACCACCGGCGGATTTTCTAACCAATCAGCTGGTGGAGGCCCCGGGGCCAGCTCGCGCTTCTTGTTTGACGACCTGAAGAAGGCTGCAGACGGAAAGCCCAAGGAGTAGGAGGCTTCAGGTGGGTCCAACCAAAAGGTAACAAGCCTGGTCAAGATGCATTTCGACTATAAGCTTGGGTGCTAAGACTTCGCGCCAGTTGGACTGGACGGACGGTGCAATCATAGAACGTAGGTGCGATTACTTTTCTAGGTTGATCTACGTCACAGATGCAGCAGGACAGAACTAACACATAACACGCAGCTTTGTGCCAAGGTAGCACGTATGTTGGGCCTTCACCTGGTGAGGGAAAATGCAATCGACAGCAGAGCTGCGCAAGAGAGGGGCCGGGCCGCCCCACTTGAAGGCTGCACTTCGCCCACCGGCGACGCCCTTCTTGCATTCATCACAGAAAAGTCCCGCGAACCCCACCTGGACTGTGTTTCTTCCTCAAGGGCATGAACCTACCTTAGTGATAACCCCCCTACATCCTCCCTTCCGACACACGCCGTCCCTACGATTCACTTCTTTCTCTAGCATGAAAGGGTAACAAAGCATCTCTCCGCAGCTGCAGGGAGCCGCTGGAGCCGCAGCACACGGCTCAGGAGAGGCTTCCGCTACCCGAGGAGAGGGCTCACACAACAACACCGCCGGCCTCATACTGCACGGTCTTCCCCCCGGCTCCCTCATCAACACCAACACCAACACTTCACCAGAGTGAAGGCAGCAGCGCGCACATCACCATTCTTCGATCCGGAGTAGTACAGCTCGATCAGCCAAAGGCCAAAGATTGCTCTCCTGCGTGCAGCTTGGCTGGACTTGGCTCGGCAACAGAAGTCCAGCAGCTGTAGCAAGATCTAGTTAATAGGGCATAGGCAGTAGCACCCACCAGTTGTAGCAGCAACAGCAGCAGCAGCCAGGAAAGAAGAGCCTTGTCGCTGAAATGTCCTCCAGCAATGCCGTACACTACGACCGCTGGTTTCAATCGGCTGACTCGGATCGCGATGGCCGAGTTACGGGCGGGGATGCTGTGGCGTTCTTTGGCCGCTCAGGGCTGCCCAGAGAGGTGTGGGTGGCGGGGGTGGGGTTATGGGTAATGGGTTATGGGTGGGTAGCGGTGGGGGTGGTTGTGATTGTGGTTCTGGGGGGCTGCTAGCGGGTGGTCGCGTGTGCACTGCATCCATCACACAACTCCAACAAGGGTCCTCCGCACCTCCTAACTTTGTTTTCGTTGTTTCTTTATACACATACACACACAGAGAGAGAGAGAGAGAGAGAAAGAAAAAGAGAGAGAAAGAGAGAGAGACACGTATGACTCCTCCAACCCCGCCGCCGCCCGCCGCCACTGACCAGGTCCTGGCCACCGTGTGGGAGCTGGCGAATGACAGGCGGCTGGGGTACCTGGACCGAATGGCCTTCCACAAGGCCATGGACCTGATCTCCCTAGCGCAGTCGGTAAGTTGCATGCTGGAGGAGGAGGAGGAGGAGCGGGCGGTGGGTGGAGGGGAGGAGCGGCAGGGGAGGGTTGGAAAGGGGGGGGAAAAGGTATATGGGGGAGATGGGAAAAAGGAGGAGGGGGTGAACGGCGGCCCCTCTGGTGCAAACCGACATTGAATGAAGAAACGGGGCATTGCGGCCAACAAGGGAGCTTTGCACAAGGAGAGCACCAACATGGGATATCCGGGGGGGGGGAGGGAAAGGCGCTGACCGGGGCTCGGGGGGTGATTCTTGGGTTTATTTTTCTCGGCTTTTTGGTGATTTATAGGACACTTGGTGGCTGCGATTTGGCTGGGTTTGTCACGGGCGTATAATATAAAATAGGTCCTGTATTTGCTTAGCTAAGGCCGCATGCTCCACCCACCACCCCTTCTACGTCCATTACCACCCACTACGCCACCCCACCCACTACTCCACTCAGGGTCAGCCGGTCACCAAGGATGGCTACCTGGCCCAGATAGACGCCGGCGGATTCCGACTGCCCACGATGGCAGGGCTAAGCGACGCTGACGGCAAGCCCATTGATGCCGCGCCGGCGGCGCCGGTGGGGGGCGCCATATACGGCAGCGTCCCGTCGATGGGGCCAGGCGGAGGCGCCGCCGGTGGAGCTGCGGGTGCCGCCGGCGCCGTCGGCGTCGCTGTCGGAGCTGCCGTTGGCGGCGGCGGCGGCGGGGCCCCCAATGCTCCCCACGCCGCTCATTTCTCGGCTCCGCCGCCTCCGGACACGTTCAGTACGGGCCGTCACAACCCGGCGGGGGACTGGAGCGCCCAGAACCAAGGTGGGGGGGGGCCGGGGAGGGGGGTGGGACGTGAGGAAGCGGAGGAGGGGGAGAGGAGAGGGGCGCCGATTCTTAAACCCCAATCCTCCTAGGGTAATCCTCCCATGTACACCTCCGCCACCTCCTCCGCCACGCCACGTTATTTTGCGTCTATCACCCAAATTCTGATATTTAATAAAAACATTATTTACTATGTAGTCAACATAATAAACATAATAACAGTAAAGAATATTGTTAAGTTTTTGCTTCCTCCTCGTGTGCAGACGTCTGCACGCCTCTTTCACACGCCGTTGATTAGGGTTACATCCCGACTATCCGTCCGGCCCCCGGGGGCCCCCCCCGGCAGCAGCAGCAGCAGCAGCTGCTGCTCTGCAAGCAGGAATGAAGATCAGCGCAGTCCGCTGGGGGGGGTGTCCCTCGTATTCGGGTCCGCGTATTCGGGGCCTTTGTTGAGTCTTGGGGGTGGCGGGTGCCCTCCCCGTCCCTTTGCAACCTCTGCCGTTAGCAGCAGGCCTTTTCCGCCCCCCTCCCCCAATAATTCCCAACTGCCGCCAAACCTCCAACCGTCCCCCCAACCGCTTCATTCACAGGCGGTGGTTTCTTCGGCGGCGGCGGTCGACGCGGCGGCGGTCGCGACGGCAAGAAGCCCGTGCCCATGAAGGTGTGCACCTCCGTCATTGATGGCCTCAAGCAGATATACTTCACCAAGGTGTGTGAATGAATGCAATGGGGGGGGAAAAGTGGGTTAAGGGG
>NW_003307545.1:3212903-3213902 GCF_000143455.1 Volvox carteri f. nagariensis | reverse complement strand
GCAACATGGTGGTGGTGTGGGGGAGGCGGGAGGGGGGCCGTGACCGGGGTCGCAAAGCGCGCAAGGGGCCCGAGGGAATCGGAACCATCATCATCACCGCCGTTATCATCATCATCATCATCATCATCATCATCATTATCGTCGCCACAAGCACTCAGTATGTAATTCCTTGTCCCCCTCTCCCTTTGCCCCTCCCTCCCTCCCCCTTTGCCTCAGGTGCGGCCGCTTGAGGAGCAGTTCAAGTTCGGTCACTTCTTCTCCCCGCTGCTGAACGAGTCGGACTTTGAGGCCAAGCCCTCGGTGCTGCTGCTGGGCCAGTACTCGACGGGTGAGGCGGGTTCGGTGGCGGGTTCGGTGGCGTGGGGGTGCGTGTGATGGGCGGGAGCCAGAGGGTTGGGCTTGTGTCGGCGGCGGTGCATATGTGAAGACCCCCTTTCCAAACCCCTCTACCCCCCCTCTCTAACCCTTGTACACCCTTTCCTCCTGGCAGCAGCTTCACTCGCTCGTGGTTCGTCTTTTCCCCCCTCCCTGACCCCTTACATCTCCCCCCCCCCCAAGGCAAGACCACCTTCATCAAGTATCTTCTGGGCCGGGACTACCCGGGCACTCACATAGGACCGGAACCCACCACCGACCGATTTGTGGTGGTGAGCAGGGGGGCGGGGGGGGGTGGGAGAGAGAGACGAACCACGAGCGAGTGAAGCTGATGATGCCAAGGAAAGACGAGGGGAGAAAAGGGACGCCGGGGGGCGGGCCGCGAGGGGGAGGGTCTTGTCTGCTTGAATGCCTGTGTTTCTGTTTGTATGTCAGTGCAGGCTAGATTAAGCTATGCTGGCTTGTGGCGCATGTTGTCCTGGTTGTGGTGGCAGTTATGCATACCACCGGGTGATGGCGGGTACTGCCTTTTCCCTCCCTCCTGCATATCTTCTTCTTCTTCTTCCTCCGCCCCCCAATCCTCTAGCTGGTACCCCCTCCTCCTCCTACTACTACTACTACTAT
>NW_003307545.1:3208951-3212578 GCF_000143455.1 Volvox carteri f. nagariensis | reverse complement strand
CGGCGAGCGCCCCCACCCCCCCCCGCGCATGTGTGGGTAGGGCTGGGACAGCACCACACCCCGGGCCCACCTCCACCACGTAACACCCCATACACACACGCACGCACACGCGCGCGGACACGTCCCCCAGGTGTTCTTTCCGGTGAGAAGCAGCGCATCGAGCGCGCGTACAACTTTGTGGAGATTTGCGAGTGGTTCGCTGCCCGCTGCGACCTGATCTTCCTGCTGTTCGATCCGTACAAACTGGACATCAGCGACGAGTTCAAGAGCGTGAGTCGGGCCGTCGCAGTGAAGGTTTATTGATGATGCGGAGGGTGTGTGTGTGGCGGCGGGAGGGAGGTTGGGCGTGGTGGTGGGGGGGGTTAAGGGGGGGAAAGACGAGCCACGAACAACGAGTGAAGCTGCTGCCAAGGAAAGGGTGGAGGACAAGAAGCAGAACTGACCAGTACGCGGTCTTGACCATTAGGCGGGGTTGAGGGGGGGGAGGGGGCGGCAAGGACGGGGGTTGAGGGGGAGGGGAGGGCGGAGGCTCATCATCGCCGTGGGGTGGGGCAGAGAGAGGGAGGCAGATAGCGAGGGAGGTGTTCGTGGGTTTCGGTCGGGGTAGGTCGGATGTGGTCCTATCTGGGACCTAAACTGGGACCGGAGCCTTGACACACACACACACGAGGCGATATGAAGTGGGGATGATGGGTGGGGTTGGGACTAGCGGGCGTCTGATGTGATGCGTGTCCGGGTATCAGAGGGCGGTGGTGGTGGTGGTGATGTTGTTCGCAGACCCCTCGCAGGGCCCCTTTTCCGTCCCCTTCTCCCCCACTTCCCCACATTTAAACACACACATACATACACACACACATTTGGAACCCCCGGGTGGCTGCCACTGCCTGCTCCGACGTTGTTCATGTTGTTGTTGATGTTGGTGATGGTGATGGTGTTGCTGGTGTTGTTGCTGTGTTCAGGTGATCAACTGCCTGCGGGGCCATGACGACAAGGTGCGGGTCATCCTGAACAAGGCGGATCAGGTGTGTGTGTGGGGGGGGGGGGAAGGGACGGGGGAGCTGAGGGGGGAGGGGAGGGAGGGGAGGGGCTTAGGGTTTTGGAAGGGGAGTAGAAGTTCGGGGGCGGCGGAGGGGAGGGGAGGGGAAGGCAAGGGAGGTACATGCGTTCGAAGTACACGTCTGCGTGTGTGCGGGGCGTTTGGCCAGCCCTGGATGTTCAACGGGTGTGTGGGGTGGGGGTGGGGGAGAGGGGGAAATGGATGGATGGATGGATGGAAGCGGGGGCCGGGGGCTCGTGCGGGTCACGCCACGTGGGTATTTTCATCCGTGCTTTCCCTCACCCCCCCCCTGCTGCCGATCTCCCGCTCCCCGGCGCTCCCTCCTCAAACCCCGCAAAACACACACGCACACGCGCGCGCAGGTTGACCAGCAGCAGCTCATGCGGGTGTACGGCGCCCTCATGTGGAGTCTGGGGAAGGTGTTTCGGAGCCCGGAGGTGTGCAAGGTGAGAGAAGCTGCTACTGCTAGTGCTACTGCTAGTGCTACTGCTAGTGCTGCTATTGCTAGTGCTGCTGGTGCTGCTACTGCTGGTGCTACTGCTACTGCTAGTGCTGCTGGTGCTGCTACTGCTAGTGCTGCTGGTGCTGCTACTGCTAGTGCTGCTGGTGCTGCTACTGCTACTGCTACTGCTAGTGCTGCTGGTGCTGCTACTGCTGGTGCTGCTACTGCTGGTGCTACTGCTAGTGCTACTGCTAGTGCTGCTGGTGCTGCTACTGCTAGTGCTGCTGGTGCTGCTACTGCTACTGCTACTGCTAGTGCTGCTGGTGCTGCTACTGCTACTGCTGGTGCTACTGCTACTGCTACTGCTGGTGCTACTGCTAGTGCTGCTGGTGCTGCTACTGCTACTGCTGGTGCTACTGCTAGTGCTGCTGGCCCCGTCCCGGGGATCGTCCCGGGGTTTGGGGGGTTGCTGTGTCTGAGCTGGATAGTTCCCTGGAGTGATGTTACTAGAAATACCTGTAAAATACCTGTTTGTTTGTCTGTCTGTCAATATCTATCTGACACCTTTGCATGTCTGTCTGTGTGTATATCGGTGCAGGTGTACGTGGGGTCGTTCAACAGCGACGCTCCCATCAACGAGCGGATCAACCCGTACGGCAAACCCCTGTTCGAGGCCGAACAGAAGCAGGTGCGGGCCGGGGCCGGGAGGCGGGGGGCTGGGAGGGAGGGGAGGTCTGTCTGGGGGCCTGACCCCAAATCCCGCTGGAATCCCCCAAACACCCGTCCTCACCTTTCTCGACTCCAACCCCATGTATATACATACATACGTACGGACGTACATACATGCCCCGCAGCTGCTGGCGGATCTGTACGAGATCCCCCAGAGGTCCACAGACCGAAAGATCAACGAGTTCGTGAAGCGAGTGCGCGCAGCCAAGATCCATATCCTGGTACGACACCGTGTACGACATATGTTGTTGCAAAAACTGCTGCTGCTGTTGTACCTTTGGGTTTGTTGTGGGCTGATCTAGTACGGCGGGCGGGTTAGGCAGCCGCTTCCAGGACGTGTGGTGATGTTTGGCGGGGGGGGGGGAAGGGGTTTAGTACCGCACCCCTCTGCTCGTACTGTTACAGACATACCTATATCCGTGCCGTGCGACTAGCCTATATGTGTGTGGGGAGGACTGGGATGGGGAGGAGGAGGAAGGGGTTAGGGAGGAGAAGCAAAAGGACATTGCGCCCACATCGCGAACACGCAGGCGCACGTGTACACACACACCTGTTGCTGTGTTGGTACCTCACCTGGTTTAGGCTCTTCTTTTCCCTCAACCGCCCCATCCCGCCCCGCCCCTCCCCGCTCCCCAACCCTCCCTTTTACCGGAGTCGCATAAAAATATAACATTTTTGATCAAGTTCCTAACTTATTACTTTTTCTTTTTTAGGAAATAAGGTGGTTTGAACAGGAAATATATCATTAGTTATCTAATAAAAGACGATCCGGCTCTACTCCCCCCCTCCCCCCCATACCCGTCTTCCCCTCTTCAGCTCATTGGGCACCTCCGCAAGCAGATGCCGTCCATGTTCGGAAAGGAGAAGGCGCAGAAGAAGCTTCTAGACGACATCATTGCCAACTTTGAGGAGGTGTGGGGCGGGGAGAAGTGGAAGGGGGCAGGGGTGGTTGAAGACCGCCGTCGCTTCCCGTTTGTGGAGGGGACGTAAGGGCGGTAAGGGGGGAATGTTATAGAGTTGCAGAATGCAGAAATATCAAGGAAGCGGCACATACACATGCACATGCACGTGCACCTTCCGCCCCCCCATACACACATGTACATGTGCCGCTCTCTGCTCCCCGCTTTCCCTCCTCAACCCCTCAACCCCCCGCGCCCGGACGGACGCCGGCAGTTCATTTCTTGATCCCTTGCATATATGTATGATTCAACCCTCCCCCCTTCCCTCCCCTTCGCTCCCCCCTTCCCACCTCCCTCTCTCCCTCCCTCCCCCCCCCCTTCCCTCCCTCCCCCCTTCCCTCCCTCCCCCCTTCCCTCCCTCCCTCCCCCCTCCTCCCCCTCCCTCCCCCCTTCCCACCTCCCTCTCTCCCTCCCTCCCCCCCCCCTTCCCTCCCTCCCAC
>NW_003307545.1:3207493-3208901 GCF_000143455.1 Volvox carteri f. nagariensis | reverse complement strand
TTATGTATGTATAATTGCATGCCAAGACAAGGTACTGATGTTGCTGTGATGATTTTGGTAGCAGCCTCCAGACTTGTAAAGAATAGAGACAATAGATGCCTGTACAGGTACAGGCCAGCTGGCTGTGCACTATACTGCACAATTCCACATGATGAGCAAGTGAGGTGACCAGGGCGACCCAGACTGTTGTGTATAATACATACTTATGTATATAATTCCTGACGAATGTGGTTTTGTGCCTACCCATGCAGTACAAGCTTCTATCCCCAATGATGGCAAATAGATGCTGATGGCATGAATAATGAAGTCAGAGAGATATCCAAAAAAAGGAAAGGTGTGATTTAACAATGGACAGGGATCATGTAAAAGCTCATAACATTTACAGCGTCTGAACCTCAAAACAGCAAGTAAAATCCTTAAACAGCAGTTCAGCAAATTATGTAATGGCAACAGCCAGTAACATGATGGAACTTCCTTTCAGCATGTCCCTGCTCGTAACAGCTTTCAACGCCTGTTAGCAACTACAGCCCTTGGCACCGCTTAACAACTTAAGTGAATTGAACAATTGCTAACAATTACCTTCCCTAAACCCTAACAGCCGTCAAAAATTCTTTCTCAGCATCTGGGTGACCCAACCAGAATGTAACATCATGTCAACAATATCCTGTTGTGGCAGAAAGTGCTCTGTTACAGGTCCTTACAGCCGCTGACAGTCCCTAGAATCAGACAACTGTTAACTTAAAAAAACCTAACAGCCGTCAAAAATTCTTTCTCAGCATCTGGGTGACCCAACCAGAATGTAACATCCTGTCAACAATATCCTGTTGTGGCAGAAAGCGCTCTGTTACAGGTCCTTACAGCTGCTAACAGTCCCTAGAATCAGACAACTGTTAACAGTGTGGGCTCCAGGTACATGTCAGTCACAGGGCCTAACAGGACCAAACAGCCTCTAACCCAGTGTCTAACTGGCTGTTATGCCACGTTGACAACTATCGTCAGCAGCTGATAATGAGCCCGGCTGACAGCCCCGCCTAAGAAGTTAGCCGCTGTTAGACCCCCTATGAGTTGGTAGGGACAGGGGTTTACACTGGAAGTACTCGCTGTACTGGTCAGACATACAGGAGGTATGGCTCATGATGGCTGGCAGTATATAGGCCTGATCTGAAGCAGACTGCAGCCATCCCCCCAGTGTATGTGTATGTATTAGCTGGCCACCAAAAAGGCCTCTCGAGATGCTGGGAAGACATGCACTCCAGCATGTATATGTATGTATGTATGTATGGTGTGGGTGCTGTACTGTACAACAGCTTTTACACTCCTTGCCCTCGCTCTGAAGGTGTCTGTCTTAGGCCCTCACCGGTGTGTCCCCACCACACCAGCTTGCAATTGTCCCTACCTAGTCCTACCC
>NW_003307545.1:3177086-3207422 GCF_000143455.1 Volvox carteri f. nagariensis | reverse complement strand
CTGAACTTCCCCAAGGTGAAGGGGGGGGCGGGGGGGGGGGCCCGGGAGGAGGGGTTGGAGGCGAGCAGGGAAGAGGAGGGCGGGCTGATGGGGGACATTGCCGGGGGGGGTCATTGGGCTCTACGGGGGGTAAGGTTTCCCGCGCGTTGTGCTGTGGGTTGCGTGCGGCCTGTGCGGCTACAAGTACGGAGCATATTCGTTCACATGCCGCGCTAGTCCCCCATCACAACCATACACACCCTCTCCCAACCCTTCCCGCTCCCCACCCACCCAACCCGCTTCCCCCTACTGTTTTTCCCCACCCCCCAGGTGACGAAGTCGATGGTTAAGATGATGGAGGATGTGCTGTCCATCGACATACCCAATTTGGTGAAGCAGTTCGACAACCCCTTCCCGTGAGGGCGGGAGAGCGGGAGAGCTATGCGGGTCACTGTAGAGATGAGGTGGTCTTCCAAATCCTCTTAGGGGTCCGGGGCGCGGGTGAAGGGGCGGAGGAGGAAGGGGAGGGTGCGGAGAGGTTGCCCCTGACGAGGCGGTGCGTTGAGAGGTAGGGGCTGCTGGGTGCGGAACGAGGAGATGGATTACTTGGTGTGCAGCTTGTGGAGGTTTGGAGGTAACGGGGGGAGCCCGGTGGCTGGAGGGGCGCTGGAGGATTTCGTGGGCTGGGGGAAGTGCTGTTGCGTCGCAGCTGTGGGCTGTTTGCGCGTATGGGTATGGATGTGGATGAGAGTGTACATGCAGACACAATGGTCAGGTGTAAGAGGGGCGGGGGGGGGGGCAAGGCCACGTATAGGAGGGGCTCCAAAAGGAGGTGGACTCTTGAGCTTTTCGGTTGAAGGCTTCAGACGGGCCCCCTCATCCCACATGATGATGACGACAGCCACACCAGGTCCCTAGCCTCCTCGAGGGGGAGGGAAGGGTTTGAGAGGCCAGAGCCGGGCGGGACTATGTCAATGAACTGCTGCTAAAGCTACTGTTACAGCTGCGGATACAGCTCCCCACCCAGCAGGGTATTTAGGGGGAGGTGAGCACGGACATGATGAAGCGGACGGATATCGTGGGCCGGCGGGCTGACTGGATTGCGAGCGGGTTTTGTGTGTATCGCTGCCAACCGATTCTTTGCCGCCATCATCACCTGGTGCTGGTGCTGGTGGTGGCGCAAGTACATGAAAATGACGGACTGTGTTGAATCATGTGACAATATGAGATGGGAACTATTCATAGGGGGTTTTCATTCGAATACAGCCTTTCAAAGCGTGTATATATGTCTGTATGTTCGTAGGAGAAACAATGGCACAGCGCCTTTTATGTCGGATATCTGGTGACGTACCACCACCATGATGACCAGCATGACCCCGCCTCGCCGCCCTCTCCCCGCCAACGTTTACCCTTCCTGCGCCATACCATCGCTGCTACAGCAAGAATTTATGGAAAGGACACAGGTCATTCTACGTCGCATCTGCAGGCGAAACTATAATACTCAACTGCAGCAGCAGCAGCTTCTGCAGGTATAACAAATTCGCAGGTAGCAATAAGCAGCAATAGGAGATAACGTGTTCAGTTCGACCTTGTACTTCTTCACCGTTGGAGCTGCAGAGAGAAACTGGGGACAGAAACTTGAGTAGCCCTGTACTCTATATTTCCCATCCTGTTCTTCTTCCCGCAGCTCCTGATGGTTGCCTTTCAGCCGTAAAACAGGAAAACGTGCGAGCTGGTTTTGCAGCGGCGGCGAAGTCTGGGACGTCCGCATAACATGTTTTCCGTCTCCCCTCCGTTCTCTGTCTTCCCCCCCACAGCCCAGACTGCTTGCTGCTGCTTTGGATCGCAGAAACTACCTTTCACACATCCTTGCAGAAACCCTTCGCCTGGGATGTTGATGTGTGTGTGTATGCGGAAGGGGAAAACATTTCGCAGACACACACACACACACACACACACACACACACACAGACACACATCAACATCCCAAGCGGGGGAGACACGGGCCCAGACGGTCCGAAACAGAGTACCCACGCGTCCCCTCTCGCGTATCCATGCCTGTGTGCCTGTGCCTGTACGTACGTACGTATGTACGTCTTCCCCCATGCGATACGCCCCTAGCATCCACCCTGTTCGACTCCTGAAACTTGAAGACCTCTTCTCCGCTATGGAATTAAACCTTCCATCCATAGCTTGTGTAGCCGCTGGGGTTGTGTAGCCGCTTCATAGCCCCAGCGAGAAAAACAAGTCTCGCCTCTTGGGCGGACTTAAGCACATCTGCACTGAAACACATCTTCACACCGGGCGCTCAACGGTGAGTCCCCCACCACAACCGCCGGGGCCACAGACCTCGCCAGCTAATCAGCCCAGCCAAGCTCATCATTTCCCCGTTGCCCCATTCCTCTCGGTCTTTGTCCTCAGCTTCTCCTTTACCCCCTTTGCTCTTTGCCCAGTGCCAGTGAGTTCCCCCCCTTTGACCGTCGACACATGAAAACCCATCCCCCTCCCCCCCTCCACCTCTTCGGTGAGATCACCCCAGGAAGTTCAAATCTGCACACGGATAAAACCCAACAGGGGGTTCACCAGCAGGCTTCCCCTCCCTCATTCATCCCAGTACAGGTGTCTAGCAGCATCCGCTGCCGCCGGCAACCCCCCCCGCCGCCACCTTCTTCGCGCCGCCGCCACAGCAACCCCCTCCCATCCCCGCCGGCGCAGCTATTGCCGTTGCCGTCACACCGCTGCTGCTGCCACAGCTGCTACTGCTGCTGCTGCTCTCAAAGCTGCGCGATGTCTCGTTCCCGGACGCGTACGGCAGGAATGCAGGTCGAGATTTGAGTCCCAGTTGGTCAAACATGGCTTGGTCTTCGTCGCGGTCGTTGTTTGGGGTGGTTAGCAGTTTGTCACCGTCGAAGATGGAGTTGGCGCCTGCCAAAAACGCGAGCGCCTGATCGGATCGCGTCAGGTCGAGGCGGCCGGCAGAGAGGCGTACGACAGTACGAGGCATTACGACGCGAGCAGTGGCGACGCAGCGCACCAGGTCCAGCCCCTCGGGTGGTGCTTGGTCCTGCGGGGAGGTGGGGTGATAGGGGGAAGGGACAAGGTTGTATTCACGAACCTTAAAGGAGGGTTGAACGAAATTTCCACACTCCATGATGTGAAACACACAGGCACTCCCATGTGCCGTACACGCCCCCGACATTCCCGACTAGAGAAGACAGACTGAGATACACACATACACGTGTGACGCCCTTGGGCCTGCGACGAGCCCTTGGGCCTGCGACGAGCCCGTGAATGCCGTACATCCCCCGGGGACCCTTTCCCATACACTCTCTCCTTGCCTGTCGCCTCTTTTACCCGGCCCGCCCGCTCGCCAGCCAGCCTCCCCCCAAAGAGAAACGAAAACTAAATGGCCGGTACACGACCCCAAACACAAACTCACACACACATGCTCTAACCCTCGTGTGCACACACACAGATGCGCATGCATACATACATACATGCACATACATACGCTCACCTGCAGCGGAGTGCCCTTGATAGCCACGAGCCGGTTGATGGGTACTGACTCCGGGTGCGCGGGCAGCGTAGCGAGCTGGTGGAGGAGTCCCACACGGTCCTGGGGTCCCTCACCCAAACCAATGATGCCGCCGGCGCAAACTGAGATACCCGCCTCGCGCACGGCCTCCAGAGTGGCAAGACGGTCCTACGAAACCGGCAAAAAACGTCCAAGTAGTTTACGACAACGTACGACACGGGTACGACAATGTCACTACATGCGTTGGATACGAACGTAATCAGTGTAGTAAGAGGCAGTCTGATGAGGCTGTATGCACGTGCGTACGCGTGTATGTATGTATGTATGTATGTATGTATGTATGTATGTATGTATGTATGTATGTATGTATGTATGTATGTATGTATGTATGTATGTATGTATGTTCGTGTGTGGTGGTTATCATGTGTATTGCTTCGATTAGTCTTGTTGCATAGCCGTACACAGTCGTACACGTACCTCGTACTTGCGCGTCGAGGTGATTTTCTCGTAGTACTCGGGGGAAGTGTCCAGGTTGTGGTTGTAGGCAGTGAGCCCAGCCTGCCGCAGCTGGGCGGCTTGCTCCGGATTCAACATACCCAACGTGGTGCAGACCTTGGGGGGGAGAGGGAGGGGGAGAAAGGGAAGGGGGAAGGAGGTGAAGAGGGGAGGAAAGGAGAGGGGGTAACCCCACGCGTTGTCGCGACAGATGATGAATTTTTATACTACTTACAAAACAGCTGGGTTAATAACCAGACAGTTGCCACCACGGCAGGCCCTTTCCCTTCCACCCCCAACCCAACCTGAGTTCCTCCCACACACTCTGCGGGTAAGGAATTACGACGGCATGCCCCTTTCCCCTCGCGCCCCTCTCTCTTCCCGCCCCTCTCTCTTCCCTCCCTACTCACCTCCATGCCCAGTCCCCGGATTCTGCGGATCATCTCCAGCACCCGCTCCCACTGTCTTTGACCCACCTGCGAGAGGGGCTCGCGAAGGGGGGTTGAGGGGGGGTGAAAGGGGGCCTGCGGATGGAACTGGAACAGTGGCTGCCAGGGGGGGATCTGAAGGGTGGTTGGCAAGGGTGCGAGGCGAGGGATCCGGAAGCCGGAGTAGATTCCTCGAGGCCCACCTGCCCCCGCCTCATCACATCACATCGGGAGGCCTCCCATGTCCACACCCCACACCCACCCACACCACACACACACCCACACACCCCACACACCCACCTGCGAGGGCCCCCTCCAAGCCGCCCCCATACAGAACCGAGTGCTACCGGAGTCACGAGCTCGGAGTGCCGCCTGCGAACGTTGTGCGCGTGGGGATGGAGGCGGTGTGCGGTCAGGTTGGGGTTGGGTTGGGGTGGGGTGGGCAGACGATTCGAATCCACGTTAGTGGTGTGTTAGTGGCATTACGCGGTGGAGGGGTGGGTGGAGGGACTATACACTCGTACATTCACATGGCGGCAAAACCCTTCCCGTACATCACACGACGCGATACGTCCACCGGGGTGAACCGCGGTCAAACCCTCGCTCTTTACTCTTCCCTTCTCCCCTCCTCACCCTCTTTCCTTCTCCCCTCCCCCCCCCGCCACGTCGCCATCTTTTCCGTGACGTGTCATGCCCACGTTCGAGTGCCGCCGGCGTTATGGAGGTATCGCCCCTCTTCTAACCTCCTCATTTCCCCGTCCTCCCCCCTTTCCTCGATGGGCCCCTGATCCCCCATCCGAGCTCCATGGCCCCATCAGCCCTTGCCGCCGCTGAGGAGATCAACCCCCTCGCCTCCACAGCTCGCAACTCCCTTTTTAAACTTACGGACAAACAACGACCCGTCCGCCGCTCCAGTTGCACCCTCTAGGCACCCGCTCTCTCCCATTCACAAAGAAAATTGTGCATACACACACGCACACACAAAACCCCAAGTCCTTTCTCCCTGCCCGGGGCTCGCGTTCACCTGGTAGACGTCCTCCAGGTCCATCAGCTTCTCCGCCTTCATCCCCGTGTCTTTGCTCCAGTGGCTGCTCTGACTGCAATAGTTGCAGTTCTCGGGGCAGCCGCCCGTTTTGATGCTCAGCAGCGTGCATCGCTGGACCTGGAGTGGGAGTGGGGAGTGGAGGATTACAATCGGCAGATGAAGAAAGGTAGTGGAACGGAAGAAATATGTTCCAATTTTAAGGATAGGCAGGAAGGGGCGTAGGAAATGTCGGGGGAATGAGGCGTTTTCGTTCCCCAAATTAAAAGCAGACGCGGCAGATCCTCAGCTGCTGAAGACGCAGTTATCATACGTGATGTGCAATGCAAGATGTGCACAGGCTATAGGGAAGGGCACATCCACAGTTTGCAGGAACAACTTGTAGCCGTTTCCTCGTCGGAGGCAACCCCATGCCTGGACGCAAAAGCCAGCCAACAGGCTATTTACACTGCATAGCAGCTTGTTGCATCTTCACGAAATTGCAGTGAATGCCAACTGTTTCCCGTGCAAGTTCTGCGTACCATGGACGGGTCGTTGTACATGCGGTGCACGCTTGCAGCGCGATAGACGAGCTCCAACAGTGGAGTGTCATAAACCTCAGATACTTCCTCACGCCTGCAAATGAAATCCTGATGCTGGATTGGGTTGACGCACTTGCAAGCAGACGCCGTCCGGAATGGCTTACGTCCAGTCTGTGCGCACGACGCCCAGCTCCCGAATCCATCGTGGCACACTTGGTGCAGGCTCAGGCGTAACTGGAAGTGGCTCGGCTTGCAAAGCACTTCGGCTGCTGGTGAAGGTTCGCAACAAGACGCTCCTAATTGCGTTAACGCCCGCCGCCTGCTGACCACCGCACAGCACGGTACGCGCAAGCAACACGACTTGCGACATTTTGACAATCTTTCCTATCTAATTACCAACCTATGTTTTTTGGCACTGTACCTTAAGTTTCGCAATTGTCCTGCGCCTACTACGGCAGGACTAAGCCTCTCGTCCCGATCAACATCGCGACCGCAAACTAAATGCAAGAGAGTTAACGTAACGCATTACCTTTATTTAAATCGATTACGCTGCTTTTGGCTACTTTCACCGGGGGAGTGTAATCCGGGTTTGCTTGCCGTCATGTAGGACTAGCACACACGCTTCCTGAACATCTAATCTGCGACCTCTGCCAAATTCAGTTACATATTCAAACAATTGATTTCATTTCTTTATACATCTCTATAGTTTAACTTTTGCTGAGCGAACGCCGGTGTTGCCTTTAGGTTCGTTGTGGTTGGTCCTACAGTTCCGACCGGCCCCTCGCAAATACAAGCACAGCCGCATCGAAACTCCCTGAATCTAAACAGCCACTTTCTAACACAGCTGCCGGCGGGCAGGCTTAACGCTCGGATCGGCGGGCGCGGCGCCTAACGCTTGCAGGGCGGCCGTCGTCATGCTCGCTCAACTTCCGCGACAGGCGCTAAGCCGCCTTTCCGTCCTGCCGCTGTACGGTGGAGGCTTCTGGGTTGCGTTCACGCAACTGACGGTCTTCTACTACGCGGTCGGTGCGGTGCTTCACTTCGTGTTGCCCCGCATCGCGCCAGTCAAGCCTATCCAACACCAGGCTCGCAAGCGAGGCGAGGTGCTTCGAGACGCATTTTACAGCCTCGGTACGGTATCCACTCAAACCTCAAACCTAAACTTTGAAACCAATGAATGCTCCAGACGCTCTCGCCTGGGCAAGTGGCAAGCCTCCTAACCAAAAAGTTGAACACCCTCCCCCTCGCCATATCCCGCTGGTAACTTCCGAACCTGTAGGGCCCCTCGCCGTCAAAGCTGCCATCTGGACGATCGTAGAGCACATGCATTCCCGTGGTCTGGGACTTACGTACGGCGGAAAGGTGTACGGCCTGGCGGCAGTGTCGTACTGCAGTCTATGCGTTGCTCTGCTGGACTACCTGCACGACGCCTGGTTTTACTGGACCCACCGACTGCTCCACTGGGGCCCCCTCTATCGCCATGTGCACTACATACATCACAAGTACGACACTGTACGGTAGTGTACTGCAGTACGGGTTAGGGCTTCTAGCGTGATGAAAGGGCTCGCTGGGGCCTCCGGGGCCTCGTTGTGACGGGACAAGGCACGTGGAATAACCTATGACACGCACAGCCAGCTTTCTCCCCACCCCCTAACCACTGCTCGTCACCTCCCATTCCCCCGCCGTGTTTCCCAGTCCCCCTCATTCCCCCAGCTGTGTTGTCTCTCCCCGCCCATCCCCGCCTCCCATCCCAACTCTATCACCTCCTCTTCCCCCCCCCCCCACACACACACAGACGCTGCCCCCGCATCTCCCCCCGACACGATGTCACTTGTCGTGTGTACGCGTACCCCAACCTCAACCCTTCTGACATCCACCTTGCTCCCCCCGCCCCTTTCTCCCTACTCCCCTGTCCAGGTCGCGATCTCCCTCCGCCTTCACGGGCTATTCCTTTCACCTCGTGGAGGCCGCCATCGTGTTCGCCAACGAAATCCTGGTGTGCTTCATGTTCCCCCTGCACATGGGCCTGCACAGGTGCTACCACCTCTACACCACTCTCATACACGAAGGTGAGGTTTTGTGTGTGGGTTTTGTGCAGGGGGGCGCGGCTCCTGCCCAGCTCCCTTGGTAACGGGGGACGGGGGGAGTGGCCGGTTCCGGGTTTGGGGAAAAGTGTGGGTTTGTCATGGGGAGGTACGGGGAGTTGGGTTCCTAGGGGTTGTGTGTGCGGGTTTTTGGAGGAGGGAAAAATGAGGCTTTTGGGGGAACTTTGGAAGGCTTTGGTGGGGGTCGTTTGAGGAGATTTGAGGGAGCGCCTCGGACGGCGAGCGTGGTGATTGGTTGGCGTTAGTGGCGTGGTTTTGTCCTTGGTTCCACTGTCGTACATTCGTGCGTCTTGCAAAGGTTGGATTGGGGTTCTGATGGGAGCGTCTCGGTGCAGCAGCAGCAGCAGCAGCAGCCGGGACTCCACACGCGTTTGCGTGTGGGTATGGGATTCAGCTCAGGCTGATATGGGTGGACGGCCAAATATATCAACTCCCAACCAACTCCCTAACCGCCTCCAACTGTCCACTCGCCGCCCGGCACAGGTGGCCACGTTGGCTACGAACTGGCGCCCTTTATACCCACACTCGAGGGGCTAATGACGCTGGTGCTGCGGGGAGTTCGGCATCGCGCGCCGTGGCTTAATACCGTACAACACCACGACCTACACCACCGCTACCCGACCCGACATTTCTCATTGTACTTCACACATTGGGATAGGCTATGTGGCACGATACACCCGTCGTACGACAAGGATCTCTTTTCGTACTTTTCATCGTCTTCGTGAAATGAGTCATGCCGTACGTGCATGCTGTGATAAAAACAGCAATTGTGCTGATGTTAAGGGGTTTTAAAGGGGGGGATTGCCGGGAGAGAGCGGGGGGACCTGGGTTACAGCAGCTCCTTTCTAAAGGCACGATGTGCTAGGAGCTCCTCTAGCCGTACTGGACGAGATTTGAGCGTGTGAGCAGCCATGGCGAGCTCCTAAACGAGCGCGGGAGAGGGGTTGTCGTTCGATTCAGGTAGGGAGGAGAGGAAGGGTAGCGGGTGGCACAGACCGTGCCGGGTGTGTTTTGTGTGAGGGGGGGGAGATAACGGAGGCAACAGAGGGACAAACGCCGATTGCGGTTAGTAGATTTCATCGTAGCTTGGGTTTCGATGATAATTAGAGCTGTGATAACGAGCAAGGGGAAGAATTTCTCAACAAAGAAGTGGGAAGATTTCGGTGCTGGGCGGGCGGGCGGACGTGGGGGGGAAAGGGGAGTAATCATTAGGATTAGACGCCACGGTGTTTTGTGGGGCATTGCAGGTTGGTTGGGTTGTTGGTTGGGTTTTATCAACCTTGGACTGCGGATTGCATATATATATATGTATATATATATGGGGGTGGGGTGGGGGGGTGGGGGGTTGCATGGTTCCGAGGTTGAGCTGTTTCGGTTCGGATCGGTGGCATGGTGAAGGGGTGTACGGACATAAAACTACATTTAACTAAAAACTATGAATGGAGGGCGAATCTGATAGCGCGGGATGGTAGCTGAGGCTCGGGATAGCCCGTGCTCGTGTAGCAGGATGAGGCTCAGTGAGTGATATGCTCGTGTGTGTGTGTCTGTATGTGTGTATGTGTGCGCTATGTATTAGCAATGTGTGAGAGAGGAGGTGAGTCGACCAGGGTAGTCAGCTCATCCAAAGCCGAAAACGGCGGCTTGGCCCCGGTACACAGCCCCTCGGCCCCCGCAGTAGTAGTAGTAGTAGGAGGAGGAGGAGGAGGAGGTCCACGTGCTGTCCTAAACAGGCTCGCTAAGGCGGGGATACAAACCCGGAACGGTGGAGATTGTGGACTGCCTGCTGCTGCATGGCATCGCACGCATGCTAGGCTTCCGGCAATGTTTCAAACCTGACAGATGGCCATGACGAACGACGCGAGGCGTGCAGCGGCCATTTGCTGCTGCAGCGCGGCTTGCGGCCGTTGTACGTACGTTTGAATTGGAATTATGTGCAAAACGAAATGTGCATATATTGCCCCCAGCTACTTGCTAGTAGCTAGTAGCTGGCTACACCACGCACGGCGACCATGAGAAGCGGTGCGAGGCCGCGGGCGGTTAGGGAAGTCAAAGCCATATGGCCCTCGGGAAGCCCTGTCATATCGCGCAGATTTACGTGTGAAAAAATTAATTCCTTTTGTGGATCAGTTTAGTGGCTTTTAGATGCAATTCTCAGATCGGCACGGGGCATGCGGATTCGTATGTTACTCTCTGTGCTGGACGCTGCTGCTGCTCGCTGACATATGATGAAATTTTCTCCTAACAAGACTCTGTGCCCATGTACGCATCTTTATCTACAAGGGAGGAAGGGAGGGGGGAAGGGAGGGAGGGGGGAAGGGAGAGAGGGGGGAAGGGAGAGAGGGGGGAAGGGAGGGAGGGAGGGGGGAAGGGAGGGAGGGATAGGTGTATGGAATGAGTAAAGCCCTACGGCGGATACATTATTCGACCGGTCACTGGTCGGTAAGCCCGCAGCCCAGCCGGTCGGTAGGGTGAGGCCTTGGTAGGGTTTCGGAGGAGGAGTCACCGTCCGGCCTTTAGCCTACCGATGGGTTACCCGATACCCTACCAACCGGTTACCGGCCAGGGACAAAACTCGGTTGACTCTATAATGGACTGTAATGTCAAGTGCCTGGAACCATGTATAAGAAGCGCCTTGCCTTGTCTACACCGATTTTAGTGAAGCGACCGACCAGACTGCCTGCTGCGCTCCTGCAGCTGGCTGACTGACTGACGGACAGCTGTGAACCCCCGCGGGGGAGGGGGGGACTACAGCATCTCGAAGGGCGCTTCGCTTCTGGAAGGGCCCCTCGCCTGTCGCCCCAAAATGAGAGAATAATAAAATACGGTACCATTACAGATGCTGCCAGGGTATAGTGGAGAGATCGTCCTCCAGACGACTATGTTACATAGTAATAAAAGCAAGAGGACAACAAGAGGAGTTGTGTGTGTCGATGTTTATTATTATACGATAAACATGCGTATAGCTTTTTAATGGAGCACGGGGATCCAAAAGCCGCGAAAAAAGGAAAGAGAGGCAGTGCTTCGACATCAAACGCGTGTTGTGACGAGGCATATCGGTGGCAATACTGCCGGCAAAACTTTCGTTGCTATTCCTGTTGTGGCCGGGTGCGATGCTCCGTTCTTCTTGCCCTCTTGCCAAAAGCTCCCTTGTCCGGTTCAAACACGCACTTTAAAAAGAAAGTGCGTGTGACAACATTACCATTGCCATTGCCCAGGAGCAACATCTGTTCGTCCTCTCTCTCTTAGTTGTATAGTTGCTACAGCAGCACATCTGTACACCAGAGGGTCTGTTATCCCACCTCCTTAACTCTCCTTTTTCCATCCACAGAAAGTGCCTCCACTTCCTGCGTCGTACCACGTTTGTTCTTATCATCTACAACAAATGTGAACTAACGCTAACGGGTCGTTATTCCCACCAAGCAAACAGGGGGTTTTGATACAGCCTGTGGTTTTAACAGCGCTCCATCTTCAGGCAGGTAGACAGACAAACAGACAAACACACACAGACAGACAGACAGACAGACAGACAGGCGATCCTTGCTCTTTTGCCAATTCCATTTCTCCCCTTCCCTCCTCAAAACTCACAACCCTCCTACCACCACCACCACCACCACCACCACAACACCCACCATCCGCCACAGCACTGGTCACAACAGCACTGCGGGGAATGCCAAACTCCTGCAGCGCCCCAGAGCCCCTCCACCCCACCCCAGCCCACCTCACCACTCGGGGGGCCCGGGGACAACCGATCAACCGACAACCGTATCCCGTACATATCCAGATGACGCCTCGTTTTGAGACAGCTTTCCCCCCCCCCCGGCCCCATCCCCCCGCTTTGTGCTCTTCGGCACCATCAACGAACTAAAAAACATCAGATGCTGCGCAACAACAACCACAACCACAACCACAAGAACCACATGCTTATTAGCTGTTCCGTGCTCTGGCAATCTCGCGGCAGGCGGGGGGGGGGAGGGAAATGTCGAGAAACGGAGTCCTTCTCCCCCTCCTCCGCAGTACGAGTGTGCGTGTCGAGGGGGGGGGGGGCCCGCGGCCCCGGTCTTGAAACGTATGTCGGTATGTATTCCCAACATAACGCAACATATAAACCCAACCGCATCATCATCCATCATCCGTCCACGACACGACGCGGCTCACGAATATCCAAACTCGGGACGGACCACCGTCGTCGCCGAGGCGCATTGTAGAGAAGCCACCGCCGCCGCCGCCGCCGCCACCGCCGCCGCCATCGCCGCCGCCGCCATCGCCGCCGCCGCCATCGCCGCCGCTACTGCCGCCGCCGCCGCCGCCACCGCCGCCACAACCACCGCCGTCGCCCTTAATGTGTCCCTCCTCTCACTGTTGGTGCTGGTGCTGGTGCGACCGCCGCCGCCGCTTCCGCTGCTCCTCCTCCTCAGCGAGGTGCTTACGTCGCGCCTTCATCATTATTTTCTCAAAGTCCAGCGCGTCTCTGAACATCCAGGCGTCCGTCATGCGGCCGTCACTGTTGAAGATATCCACCTGTACGGATATCCACCAGACGGTACGGCATAGTACGGCAGGAGCGATCGTGAGAGACGCATGGGACGCAATGGAACGGCGCGGCCGCGATGATGCAGCACACGGTCCGTTCGGTCTCGAAAGCTTGATGTCCTTCCAGTCCCACCTTGGGGCAGTGACGCACACATTCCCAAGTTGTGTGCCTTAATCTGCGCAACCCCAACACGCCCCAACACCCCCACGCGCCTACCACATAATACCACCGTGCCTGCCTTTCCTCCCACGGACTCCCCCTCCCCATCCTCCCCCCGTTTCCAGCCCTCCACCTTCCCGCCCCCCACCCCCCCCGGCCACCCGCCCATTTCTAAGCCTCATTTGCAACCCAGCCAATACATACACGCACATACATACATACATACACACACGACATCCGTCGTCCCNCCTCCCACCTCGACGCACTCCTGCTCTATGGACAGCGGCTTCCCGGAGCAGTCCGTCATCGCGTGGCCGCCCTTGGGCGTCATCTTGCAGACCCAGTGGTTGAAGACCACGTTGTGCGTGTAGCTGGCCGCCAAGTCCACGGGCGTCACCTGAACGTCGTACTCGTTCTGCGCAGTACGCCGTACGCCGTACACAGAAAGTGCACATAACGTTTATGGGAAAGACGCCCAACTAAACCCTTCCTTTATCAATCTTTCCATTTCTCTTCGTATATCAAATCATCTAGTTTTCCCCAAACATGGAATATAAAAGAAAAGAGAAAAAGGAGACAACGAAGGAGATGCGAGTAAGCAGGAAAACCTCTGGGCACTCTACCGCGTGCGCGCCCTACCCCGCGACTGCCTTGGCGTTCGTAACAAAACATTTCCCGCAACAGGCTCCCAAGGCGCTGCAAAGGGCTAAAATCGCAGATTCGCCTCGATTTTTCTCCTTTTAAATCCCCAAGACGCCGCCTTTTTAAAGCCTCTCCTTTTAAACTACTACTATTTTTATTAAACACCCTCAGCAACAACAAACAGCCTCAAAAGAAGGACCCCTCGTGCGCCCTCGTGTGTGTGTGTGTCTGCGGGGTGTTCATCATATATGACACACATGTTCACATGGCCAGTTTGGCCAACACGCCGTACCTTGGCGCTCTCGATGATGTCGTACACCGCCTCAATTGGTGCCATGCAGCCGCCGCCGCCCATCATCAGCGCCATTGTGTATCCAGTTGCCGTACTGCCTCCCCTTCCAATGTTGCTACTGCTGATGCTAACGCCCCCGAAGACGCTGGGCCCGGTGTCCTGGGGCCCGCCGGCGGCGGCGGCGTACCCCGCCGCAGCGGCGGCCGCCTGCTGACCGGCAGCTCGGTCGCCGACGCTGCAGACGAGCGGCAGCAGGCCGTATGCGTCCCAAAGACGGAACTCAGGCGCCAGCAAAGGCTCCAGGATGACCCGTGGGTCAGTGCCGGAGGAACGGGCAGCGCACCAGGCGCGAGCTGCGTTGCGAAGCTTCTCGGGGTCAAGCCCCTGCGCGCGGACGCCGGAAAAGGGGGGTGGATGGGGGACGAGGAAGTGGAGGTGGACGAGGTGGTGGTGGGACATGTGCAGGTTGAAGTCATGGGAGGGTCCCGTACGACAATAATGCGGGGGAGGAAAGGGTCCGGGACGCGGGGGGCGAACACACACACACACATGCACACACACACACGCATACACACCCTTCCCTCACCTTCCCTCACCTTTCCCCGCCCTTCCCTCCCCCCCCCGGCCTTCCANAAACCACCCACCCACCTTAGTATACCTCGCCACCTGCGACTGCGTCACAATGCGCTCCACAGGCAAGTCGCTTCCCACCACCTCCCCGCCAGCTCGAGTGGCATGATCGCGGACTCGCTGCGAGTGATGCCCATGATGCCCATCACCATGCCCCTGCTCTCTAGCACCCCCCTGCTTCCGCTCCTTCCGCACCATCTCCTCCTCCTCCTGCTGCGCCTCCTCTTCCTTCTCCTCGCGTTCTATCATGGGCGCCAGCAGCAGCGGCGTGAGGTCGTCCCCGGCGCTGTCCCACTGGCCCCGCTCCAACAGCGCCGTCACCCGCCGACACGTGTCATCCAGGAGGAGGTCCAGTTTGAGGACCTGGTAGCAGGAGCTGTCGAGGGGTGGGTGGGTGGGTGGGTAGGTGCGTGGGTAGGTAGTGTGTGTGTGGTGTGTGTGTGGTGTGTGTGGGGCGGGAAAGACGAACCACGAACAACGAGTGAAGCTGCTGCCAAGGAAAGAGTGGGGGGGAGTGAGAGGGGGGAAGTGTGCGTGGGGGGAGTGTGTGGCGAGTGTGTAGGTAGTAGTGGTCGTCGTCGTCGTAGTAGTAGTAGTAGTAGTAGTAGTAGTCGTAGTAGTCGTCGTCGTCGTCGTCGTGGTAAGTAGTAGTATAGTAGCGACATTTGAAGGCCTTGAGGCCACCTTACGGGCTAATGTTGCCGTTGCCCTTTCAAGCCCCACACAGTGGGGGCACAAGGGGGGGGGGACGGATTACCAACCGCCCCGATCGCGATGCGGGTTACGTACCGTGGGTGTCCCTCCTCGTCCTCGGCTCTCATCTCCACCAGGCAAAACACCGTGTCAGTGTCCTCGTTGGCCGCACACACACGGCTGTGCCAGTGCTTGAGGGACAGACCCGCGGGTCGGTGCTCCGACGATAACAACCTCGCGAGGCCGTCGATACCCTCAACAAGGCAGAGCACGGCAGGGCGGTATTGACCGTTGGTAAGGACAGGACCAAGCAGGACAGGGGGGCGAGGGACAGGGTAAGGGGCAACAAGGGGGGCTGCTGCAACAACAACAACAACAACAACAAGTCAAATATAAGCTTGCCGTGACGAACGTTGTTCCCTTCCCTCTCGCGCCCTTCCCGGATGTTAGCTGTTACAGCGTAGCGCCCATTTCCCCCCCCCCCCCCCGACCGGCTCGTACATGTGCAACGCCCTCAATGAACGCCAACCGTACGTACAACACTGCGAGAGGGGCCTTCCCACATGGCCAAGCATACCCGCTTCATCATTGCTGAAGGTGGTCCTTCCCGGACCACCTGCCGTACCCTGTCGTACCATCTCATGTGTGTGGACGAGCAGTCCGTGAATGTCCGCCCGTACGTCGCTGGCCGCCATCTGGGTCAGCCCCTCCATGACGCGACCCGTGGGTCCTTCCTGGCGACCCAGCATCCAGTAGCCCACGAACTCCGTGGCCGTCTCCAACAGCTGCTGGGCTCGGTGGACGTCCCTGGAGTGCGACATGGAAGGGTGAGGGAGGAGATAGGGCAAGGCGAAGCAGGCCGGGGTAGAGAGCTGCAAGGCTCAAGGAATTTCGTTGGGGGTTGATCGGGGGTCGGGGGTTAACGAGGTCCGCGGGGTGGCGCGACATGGAAAGGTGGAAAAAGGGAATAATGCGAGAGGGAAGGAAACAAAACAAAAACGAAGTAATAAATGTATAAATGAAATATTATGTTCCGATGAAAGGAAGAGGACGTTCCTGAAGCTGGTGGGAGGGGGTTATACAGGAGCAGCTGTCTGGAGCTGTCAGAGCCTTAGAAGGCCCCAGGTGGAGATGGAAGCTCTAGCTAGCAAGAAAGCTGGACAAGGGAAGAAACGAGGGAGAAAGAGAAAGCGGCGAGGGAAAAACGCAGTGGGAAGCAAGCATTCATGATACGTTGCCTCAACATTTCTAATCCGTTTTGATGGGATACATCCGTTGCTTGAGAGCCGAACTTGCGTAATAGCGGATTACAGGAATGTTAAAATGCACAAACAATTTGAAAGTAATTAGGGGCTGGACAAAACGAAGTGCGAGAAACGCAGCAACGCAGCGCGGCGACGAAACCGGCAGGGCCGCGATTAAGTTTTCGGTTTTGGTGTGAGAGATTGTAGGAGCTTGGTGCAAAGTTTCTTTCTTCCTCACCGAAATGCGAGCACGCGCGTGCCGCCAGGGCTGCGGGTTGGGCGACCAGGCCTCAAGCCTGGCACCTGTGGCTGCAATTGTCGGTGCTGGTAACACCGATGGTGCTTGAGGCAGCGTGAGAGCGGGGCCGGGGCGGCCATCGCTGCTGTTGTCGTCGCGGTGAGGAAACGCGAGCGCGGTGCTGCTGCGCTTGTCAACATCCGCAACCTGGTCCCGCAATTGCTGTTGCTGGTCAAAGCGAAAGCATTACTGCTACGGCTTCGCGCCGCGGTTGCCATTTCCTTTCAAAACGGAAATTTAGTCGAGAGCTTTATGTCTTGTCGAAAACAGCAAAAGGCAGCTCCGGCTGCAAATGTGTCTACAGGGTGCACACGGATAACGATGCTAGTTTGTGTTTCAACGGGGCCACAGGGCCACCTACAGCCGTTGACTTCGAAACGAATCCGATTAGGCTATCCCGGGAAACAATAGGATTTAAGATTGCCAGAAGTCCGAAACTGTCCGGAAAACAGCACGAGATGCCCTACAGCACAACCCACGACGCCGGGAAATTTTTTTGTTTTAACTTTGTGCTGCAGTCGGTCGATGTTGGACCCTGGTTGTTCCGTACAAGACTTTGGACGCATGATTGACCGCCAGAGAACAAGGTCAAACGCACGAAACTCTTCTCCGAGACCAAAACGACGAATCCCGCCGAAGCCCTTTCCTGCGTCACCTCTTCGGCACGCACAACGAATCCGCTGCGTCTTCCAGCGCAGGAAACAGGAGCACGTCGCAGAGACAAGAAATGCTGTCCTGCAAAGCCCAGCACGCGAAATCCTTCTAACCTCCTCTTCCAAATTCTATCTTACCGTCCATCCAACGTCTAAGAGCTGACAAGTGACAACCAAACAGCGAGAGAGGCAAAGGATCTCCTTCCCATCGCCTCTTATTGGACAGCAGCTGCTGAGAAGACCCGATCGGACCAGCGATACAAGGCAACAAAAGCGACACTGTCCAAGGTGCGTCGTCATGAAGCAGTTGGAAGTTAGGTCAGCGAGCCGACTCAGCTAAATTTCAAATTTTTTGAATTTCAGGAAATGGCGAAGCGCGCCACCGGGGGCGACGTGGCCGTGATGGCCGCGGACATGGCCGCCGCGGCTGGCTCGGTCAATCCGGACGCTGCCGCAGCGGGAGGTCCGGGTGCCTCTCCGGCGGGTGCGCCCATGTCGCCGATTGAAGCCAAGCTGGCCGCCGTGACGCAGACCTTTTTGAATGACATGTGCAGCGGCCTGAATCGCGAGATGGCGCCCCATCTGCCGCCCGAGAAGGTGAAGGAGCTCGCCAGGTGCGTGGTTACGATCACGTGATGCGTGCCTGCGTGCCTGCGTGTATGTGTGTATGTATGTACGTGTGTGTATAGGTGCACGTGATGTGCGCGAAAGGATTAAACGAGATTGTGCGAGATTGTTATGGGGATGTGTATATATATGTATGTATGTATGTATGTATGTATGACTTATATTATATATGTATGTATGACTTAGATTATATATTATGTATATTTATGTATATATATTTGTGTGTATCTGTGTGTGCGCGAGGACTGTGTGTGTGTGTGTGTGTGGTGTCGGCAAACCGCTGTGTTGTTTGTGGGCATGGTCGGATCAATCGCGCTCCAGTGCATCTCCCTCAAACGCCGTCCCTGCCCCAGGCTGCGTGGCCCCAGGTCTTGCATAGAGACCCACGGGTCACATTTCCCCCTTATATGCTGCAACCGCACGAAGGACACTCTTGAACTCTATTTATTACCTCGATTGAACCGCATTTCAAATAAATAAATATGAATCCATGCTCCTAAAAGATCTCGCATATGTGTGAACGCTTCATCCTCTATTCTTTGCTTTGTGGGACCCAAGATCCCTGTTTACAACAAAACCCAAATCGTAGGAGTATTTACGAAGAAGCAAATCAACGTGTTGCTGAAGCAGAGGAAAATATTAAGCACAAATGTTTTTAAATTTGAAATTTATGACCAAGAGAAACTAAAAAGTATCGTTTTGACGAAGTAGTACATCTCTGTCCTTACTGTGGCTCATGCCCCTTCATGCCCCTTCCTTCCTTCCTTCCTTCTTCCAGCATGCACCTGGCGCCGGACGCTGTCGTACACGTGGACGGCCTGCTGCACTCCGTACCGCCCGTCACGGGGCCCCAGGCATTTTTCGATTTCATCACCTTGGAGCGAGCGGCTTATCGCGCAGTGAGCGAGTGGTTGTTTGCTCTATACGACATTTTTAAAATATTGAACGCGCAAAGGATGAACAGAAAGTCAGGATAGGATAGGATACCTCATGAAGGTCAATGTACGAAGTACACGTATACAGTACGTACGGTATGTGTTATTTGCATGTTTTGCTGGCAATTACGCCTTCCGCATCTATATCCCGCGGCACTTCCTTTTTTCCCCTCCGCCACACACACACACATACACACACACACAACCACACACAGTGTCATTCGCGTTCTTTTGCGCTTGCGGTTTCTTTTTCTCTTGCAGGGCGGCCTTTGCCGGCATCAAACAGGTGGCGTCTGATGTTACGTTATTATTGTTATTATTGTGATGTTACGTTCATGCACCACACACGTTGAGCACTTCGGGAGCACATCGTCCTGCCGTGCCTCTTGCCTCCTGGCCACGGTGCCCCTCTTCTTCCCCCCATCCTCCCCCGAAGTCATCATTCCCATCCAGCAGCGCGGCTATATGTGTATGATATTTGTTAATATCAGAAATGAACTTCCATATCGGCGCCATCATTTTCAATTTGCGAGGAATTGCCAGTTCATCCACTATTACTTTAAATTTATGCCTGCTGAACCTTTGCTGGAATATCGCCAGCGCAAGCCGATTCCATGCGCATTTACGTAAGTGACAAATGGCGGCCCCGACCCAATTCAAGTTGCACTTACGTACCAAAGCCTACCGCTGCTGCTGCTACTCATACTGCTGTCCCTGTTCCTGCTGCTGCTGTCGCAGATGTCCCTGGACACACTGCTGGTGGCGGTGAGCCCCACGGGTGACACGGTGTTTGCGCTGTCCCGGTTCAAAATGAAGAATGTGGGGCCATGGCACGGCAAGGCAGCCACCAGAAGGTGAGTTGGGGGAAGCTGGTTTGGGACTAGCGAGGCCCGGTCGTACAGTGTCGTACCTCCTCCAAAAACAAAAATGTAATAACACCTCAGCTGTTAAACCCTTTTACCTGTTCCTTTAAAATATTTCACAGGATTTCGGAAGGTGTTCGCATTGACGAGCTGCGCTTTGACGACACGGGGGGTAAAATTATCGAGGCCTGGTGCAATCGACAGCTCTTCCAGGTGGGCCCATGTCGGATGTACGACAGGCACCCACATCGTGCGCAAAGTTAAAACCTGCTACTACTGCTGCTGCTGCTGCTGCTGCTTGGGTACAGTACACATACAATGCTGCCGATGATGCCGTAGTGGTCGCTTACCGCTACGGCCCTGCAGTGAAATGAAGTGTCTTGCTGCTGCTGCAGCCGAATCTGTACCTGCTGTAAACGGTATTACGCGCACCGCCAAACATTCTTATTAACCCGGTTTCCAACGCAGCTCGCCCTCAAAACAAAGGGAAGCGCAAAGCCGAAATCTAATGTATTCTTTAGTGTGCGTGCACACATGTATATGTCCATGCGCGTCTGTGCGCGTTTGCATCTATTACGTGGCGCTGTGTTTACACATTTGTCGTACGTGCAGGAGGAGCGGGACCTGCTGCTTAGGGAACCGGACCGCCATCACCCAGCCGTATTCGACCCGGCGCTGCTGGCGGCCGTTTCACCGCCCGAGGGCGGTCATGGGGGCCTCACTGCCCCGGACCAGCTGCTGAGGGTGGCGCAGATATGGGCAGAGGTAGGGGGGCGGGTGTACGGGGGTTGCTTTTGTTGGGGGAAGGTTTGCATTTGACAAAAATGAAAAGTTTTTGAGGTAACGCCGCTCGTTCGCATGGGTGGGATGTGGTCAATTGCGGTTTGAGAGCTCTTTTATCCTGTGATGGAAAACAGGTTTAAGATTTAATCCTTTATTTGCCAGACGTGGAACATGGCGTCTATTGCGGGCCCTCCCGATCCGGACATTCTGGATACACTGGCGGATCACGATTTCCACCTGATGGATGCGCTGGGCTTCACCGGCGACGACGCGCAGTCGCATCCGTTCACGGTAAGTGTGGTATAGGGCTGCTGCGGCGGCAGCCGCAGCAGTGGTACTGCAGACGGAAAGGATATGTGGGTCGTCTTTGGGAGTCAGTCGCGCGCTTCTTGAAATCTTGTGATGCTGTCAACCGCCGCCAGATCCTTTTCTCAGGTTCTCAGCGCACAAGATTTGCGTTTACCATGAATCAAAAAGCCGGAATGAAAAAGTTTCCATTTTAGCACGTAGCCGAAGGCTCCGTTTTGATGCAAGATCGAGCTTTTCCTTACGATCCGGCAACAACGCCGCGAAAGCGATAGATGCAGGCAGAGCAGAATGATGTTGTGTTGTATTCTAGCCACAAGGATTGGGCTATTCTAGCCCAATCCTTGTCATTAAGTTATGGGCTCGATGCAGCGCGCCATGCAGCTGTCGTTTACGTTTACGTTTACAAGCTTCAAGCTTGTACGGTCCAGACGAGCCAAAAGGCTCATGAACCGCCAAACTGGAAACAAGAACTTAAAAAGAAAAATGCCAATACCCATCAATAACAGATTGATTAATCTTCATAAACGTACTGCAACCTGCATCTTCTAATGTCGTCCAGGACGCGCGCTAACCCGCGTTGATCCTTGACGCCCATAATCTCGATCATGCGGTCCCCAGGAGTAACCCCCAGGTCCCAAAGCTTCAAACGGATATTCGCATACGCAGGACAATCTAGCAGCACATGACATTCATCCTCAACAGCTTGCCGGTTCCCACAGACCCGGCACCACCGGGCAGACCGTTCCCTACCGTGCGGTCGATTAACCGCCAAAGGCCAAACACACATCCTGAAACGCATCAGCGTGACGTGCTGTTTTGGCGAGATATAGCCGCTGCCATGCTTGGGCAAGCCCATCCAATGCTTATAGCGACACATCTTTACCCCTGGTTGCCTATTATCTGAAACAAACAAAGCTGGATCCACTGTCAACCGCTCACTTTCCCAGTCATCATCAAATTGGTTCCGAAGTTCACAGATCAACTGGCCTACATCTAGTGAACGTGTCGCCAGAGCATCAACTTTGACCTCAATGTCGCCTGAGTCGTCCACACCCGTCCGCACGTTATGACCCATCATCTCAAGGATCTTCAGGACTTTCGCTCCCCATCCATCATACGTCATGCCAGATGATAATGCCAACCGCAGTTCCTCCCGAAAGCAATGGTGGTACACAGAACCTTTTGCCTCAACCAATCTGTTCCAAAAACGAAAAATCAGGTTTGCCCAATGCACTTGCAAAGGGTATTGACCCAACTCTCTGAATAGTAGTCGATTTGTTGGTAAGCCAGCACCACTCAACTGCTTCAGGAAGTTCTTCTGCAGTTCCACCATCCTGTCCTGCAGTGCAATCTCAAAGTAACACGATCGTGGTTCCTGGCTGCTAGGGTAACCGCGCTCCAGAATGTCCAGAACCCTTAACGGGCCCCAAACCTGTACCCCGTACGACAGAATAGACAAAACCTGGGCATCAAACGCTTTCACCGCAACAGCGGGGACAAAAAGCCCTTGTCGCTTAAGCTTACTAACCAGCGAGAAGAGCGCCTTCTGGCCTGATGCAAGCAACTCATCTGTGCACGATTCGAAAGTTGTACCCGGTCCATAATGCAGGCCCAAATATCGTGCGCGCTCCTTCCAAGGTAAACTCTTGAGCGCGTGTCCCGTAGCCTCCTTCACACTCATGGTAACAAGCCCGTACGAACCCAAAACGTGCATAGCCTTGCGTGCCTCCAGGTCCCGATGAAAATACAATACCTCACACTTTCCCACATTTACTCTCATGCCAAAAGCTTCGCACCATTCCTTTAGCGCACGCAACAATGTCATTAATCGCCTGTGCGACCCAGCAAAGAGACTAAGGTCGTCAGCATACAACAGCAAAGGGATACGCATTCTGTCGCTCATGGGGCAGCTGTCGTAGCAAACTCACGACCGTGATACGGTTATTCCGGTACATCTGACTAAGATTAGTGTGAAATGGGTTTTTCAAGCATTCAGGCCATGACGTCTTTGTTTTTGATCAGTCTCCTCGAATTATCTCTCTCGCCTAGGATAATCCATGACTTGCAAGGCAATACGCTGGGTTCTTTTTATTGGATTCAAATTATTGGTACTCTTTACCTGCCAGGCGCAATCCAATAAACCAACAGGTTTTTCTTCTGTGGACATTTTAAAGCTGGTGCGTAGCTCCTATTTTTACAGTTCGCTGTAAGCCGATTTTTACGCAAAGTATCGTTAACGCAGACTCAACGCGCATGCTCTGTATACATTTTCAATTTTGAAGTTGAATTTCCCAGCCTTGGCCGGCTGCTCGCACCCAACGCATCAGCGCACAATTGCGCCCTTACCGGCCTAGCAAGCGCCGGCGGTCCACTCTTCAAGCGCAGCACCATCCGAAACGACGACAGGGCATCCCAGCATGCCACGCGTGGGCTACTCCCCGCAAGGTTTGCCCAGCATTCTGGGCCATGGTGGCTGCGACAAGCGCTTGCAGCGTCGCTCAATGTGGTCCACGACATCCAGAAGGCAGACATAGTTTATGTCGATGACTTCTGTTATGCGGCCTGGAGCGAGGCAAAGTTACACGACCGGGGCGCTTGGGGCCCTAGCGAGGAGATGTACGTCGACCCAGACATCTACCTGGCTGCCGCATTCCACTTACTACTAAAGCACCGCAGCTTCCGGGGAACCGGCGGCGCACAATTTGTTTTCTTTCACTCCCACCCAGCGCTCTTTTTGTACCACGCCGTGCTGTGCAATCCTGCCTTCGCCGCCGCACTACATCTTGTCCCAGAGGCTCTTGTACGGCAGAACTGCGGCCCTTCCCGGATGCTCGTTGTGCCGTACGCCAGTTTCCCATTTTACCACAATCCCACTGCGGCCGATGTTGTTGCCGATGCCGTGGTGGCAACGGCAGCGGGGGCATCCAGGGTGCCGTCGTCGTCGGACCCTGTACGACCGCGCCTACTCCATTTCCGTGGCACCTGCGGTGGCAATTCCGACGGCAAGGCACTCCGCCGAGCGGTGGTGGAGGCGCTGCACGACGTCAGCGCCCCCGCTGACGCCACTGCCACTGAAACAGCCAACGCTAGCATCCTGGCATCCTGTGAGAGCTTCACCTGGGAGGATTTGTCCCTTGTGGAACTGTCGAAATCTCGCTACTGTCTAATCCTGGCGGGTGATACCGCGTCGTCAAGACGGCTTTCAGAAGCGGTGCTGATGGGCTGTGTGCCGGTGTTCCTTGGCCCGCCCTTCGCCGCGACGCCGCTATCCGGTGTCGTACGGTACGACGCCTTTGCGTTGGTATTTGAGGTGCCGACGGCCTCCGCCACCTGGTTGCGACGGCATCGCCGACAGCTGCAGCAGCAGCACCACCACCACCACCGCCAACCGCTTTTCGTTGATGCCGTTAGTGGACATCCGTTTGATGATGATGGCGGCGGCGGCGGCGGTGGCGGCGGTGGCGGTGGCGGACGCGGCATTGGTATCCAACGATTCGCAACGCGCCTGACGGCCCTGCAGGACCTCCCGGCGGCGCTGCACGCCATCGGGCGACGACGCTACGCCGCCATGTCGTATAATTTGGCTGCCGTACGACCGTTTTTCTCGTTTGTCGCTGACCCAGATGGGGGACCGCTCGCCGGTCTGAACGACGTTTTGTATTCCCGAATGTGCTTCCATGCTGCCGGGGGGCCAGAAGCGACTGCCCGTCGTGCCCATCTACCGGGCAAGGTTTAGGGCAGAAACGAGACCCCAGAAGAGCGTCTAGGGGCCCAGTAAAACTTACGGTATGGTCTCTTAACGCCGGAATCGCCAGAATCGCCGGAATCGCCAGAATCGCCGGAATCGCCAGAATTGCCAGGATTGCCAGGATTGCCAAGTGCAGCCAGCCAGCCAGTCGGGTCCATTTAGCATTTGGGCTTTCCGTAGTCCGAGGCAGTGACTTCCTCGTGTCCCTCGGTTTCCTGTCATAGCAAAAAATTTCAAATCCAAAACCAACATGTGATCAGAGCGGGTTGTCGTATGCTTGGAGGCTTATATTCTGTTGTCGAGTTGTGTGTCTTAGTTTGGCAACACCCCTTACCGACTTCTCTGCTCCTACCTTCGTCATCGTAAGCGTATTTTAACGTGCGTGATTTTGGGATGCGTAGGATGTATGTATGTATGTATGTATGTAAGTGCAGGGGTACAGAAGCTGCCTGTCCCAAGTCGCGAAACGAGCTTCATTTCCCAGGTGCTTTCTACTGATGTACGAGTATAATACATGCTGCCGTACATGCTGCCGACACAGGCTATCCGCAGCCTGGGCGACGCCAAGCGCGTTTTAATGACCATGTCGCAAAAGTACGACATCGACGAAGTCGTACAGAGCGCGGCTGTCAAGCCCGGCTATAACGCCGTGTTTGCGCACTGGCGCGCGCGACTCACACCCCGGAAGGATGCTGGCGGTGCGCGCGCCGTTGACGTGGCGGCCACATCGACGGCGGCGGCGGCGATGGGTCCGTTCACGGCGGAGGCGACGGATATTCTCATGTTCAATCCCGCGAGCGGGAAACTGAAGGCGGTGTTTCAGTTTCGTAAACCGCTGGGCTCTGATCGGCGGTACGTGCTCACGGACATCGCCCCGGCCGGCGTGCCCATCCCGCTCGGCGAGTTGACGCCGCCGCCAACCATGACTGAGGAAGTATCGTAGGTACTTTCCATTCCCTTAGTAAAACCCTAAGTAGTAACGTGCGTCGTGTCTCGGATATTGTCTAGGATATTGTAGAGCCTGATGAGAAAAGTCTGGAAGCGTTCTATTTGGACCACGGCCTTGGCCAGCTGGTCTTGAGGGAGACGAATAGGAGAGCCGGTTGGGAAAGTTGTACGTTGCTGTCACCCGCACTGCGGTGCAGTGCCGGTCGGAAGAAGGGAATCACGCAGGACGAGGTGCCCTCAGATTCTGTCTAGTTGTTTTTGACTTGTTGCAAAGCGGCGGGTAAGTAGAATAATTGTTTTTGCTGTTTAGCTGCTCGTTGCCGGAAAAATGCACTAGCCAACTGCTGCAAGCAAACATTGGAAGATTTGTGTAATGATGAAAGGACATGTAGACGCGGCGGGCAGACAAGTATATTTTTTGTAGTCCAGTTCAGCACCGAAATTCATCTGCCTAGATCTTTTAACCATTGCTATGAGGTCGTATCTCGCCCTGCCAAGTCAAGAGATCCGCGTGTATTTCTCGCCATTGCTGCCGTTACTCTCTATCCCCTCTTCGACCCAAAGCTAAAGACCCGTGCAGCTGCAGCTCCCAGCATCGCCACCGCCGCCGTCACCAATTTGTATTATTATTATTATTATTATTATTCGGCAGAGCAGCCATTTCAATGCACTTAGGGTTTTTTGGCATCGCACAGAGAGCACGACCACACACAGACACACACACAGACACATACAGATATGCGGAACGGAGCGACGGGAGAGCGCAAGAGAAAATTAAGATCTCCAGGCCTCAGCCTCTCAGCCTCAAAAGCCTCGCCCTCAGCCGACCACGTCCCCGACCGCCCTCAAAGTCTTTTTTACCTCCGCACGCGGCACCCCCTCATCCCCTTTTTCCCCCAGCCCCATGAGCGAGTTATTGTTTTATACATAACTCACAGCCCCACAGCACCACCTGCTTCATATAACTCTTCTCCCGGCCGGCCGGTTTCACTCACACCCGGCCTCCTTCTCCCTACCGCTCGGATCCCCTTAAGGCTCGGATCCCTCTTTCCGCCGCACAACTTGACGTCAACGCAACCACCGGCTCGTAGCAGCTTCAAGCCCTGTTTCTGCAGGGCCAAGGGACCAAAAGCCTGGACCATGTGACACCGTTCCGGGGAGACTCGGAAAGGAACGCGGCCACATAAAGGCCTTACGTAGATCATTTTAAAGTATAGCACATCCACACACACACACAGACACACTCACACACAGACACACACACACACATAGACGGCGGCACAGGAAGGCTCGGAGAGGAACTCGAAAAAGAAGACTAAAAAGAGGGAAAATGCGTTATCTTGACGGCAGAGAGTGAAATCACGCGACCAATCACAGAACGTCCGCCCTGTCGGACCCGACACGGCCTCGCGTAACGCCTAACCGAGTGGACAACAGCACTGACGAACACAAACAAAATACAGTTTGTCACCCAACAACCACCATAACAATTAACAACCGCCGCCGTTGTGGCTGTAAAACCCCGTGTCGCTCGGTATTCAATTCATATAGATGTACGGCCGCCTACCAAGCCGTGAGCAGTCCTTTCCACATCCCCGTCCCTACTTCTTCTCTTCTACTTCTGGCGCTGCTTCTGGCGCTGCTGCTGATTATGTCCGTACTGCAACTCGACACGCGCAGTACATCGGATCGCGTCTACGCTGACAGAAAAAAGGACATTCACACGCACACAGGTACACAGATACATACATACATACATGAACGCTAGGAAAGGGCCTCAAGTCAAAGCACACACGCGCCAATAGTAATCCTGCGCCTGCGGTAGAGGCGGAGGGACTGTTTGCTGTCTGACGTCTTGATGGGCCATCTTCCCGCGTCGTGTCGTACACCGACAACATTGCGTGCTGGCGGGTCTGCTTTGTGTGTATGCACCCTGGATGCGTTGGCTTTCACCCCCACCTCCCACCTCCCACTCACCCAACTCCGTTCCGTGCATCTGCGTATAATCAGTTTTGAATGTGTGTTGCGATCTACACGTCCAACGCGAACGCACGTGCGTGCGTGTGCCGTACAGATGTACGGACGTACTCGTAGGTGAGATCGAGCCTTGCTTGGCTGTGTTCGTGCGCACCAAACCAAACACCACCATCATCATCATCATCATCACCACCACACCTCCACCACCCCTACGTACCCCAACAGCATCCTCCTCCCCCTCCTACGTGGAGAGGACTTCTTCCAATACCGCCAACACCTGGCCGTGTGTTGCCGCCGCTCGCAAAAGCTAAAACGCACAAAAGCGGAGCATTCGCTGTGTACAGATGACCAAAGCCCGCGAACGCCCATTGTATACATGTATGAATGTATGTATGTATGAATGTATGTATGTATGTATATGTGTGGGTGCATGAGACGGCTGGTACAAGAGACAAGAGAAAAGCAAAACGACAAATCTGCAGAAATGTTTCGGTGCACGCTGGCTCTGAGTTAAGCCCCTATCCGCTTCGAACCGCGTCGCGTGTGTCTGTTCGTGTGTTAGTGTGTTAGTGTGTTAGTGTATACGCTTTAATAGTGAGACGAGCCGCGGATATTGCGCGCGCGTGTGCGTGCGTGTGTGTGTGTGTGTGCGCACATAGCGGAGATCTGATTGATAAAGCGGATTCCTTTCGAAGCATACAGAGGGGCAGGGAGGAGGAGATAAAGAGCTGTAATGGCGCGAAACCCACATACATACAGACAGACACACAGACAGAAAGACAGACAGACAGCCCTTTTGCGACTGGATCAAGTGATCATGGGTTTTCGGTTATAGGCTGTTGGGACTCAAAAGAGGCTGATCGGCCTAATGGGCGAGATCGCACCGCGCGTACCTGCAGGCTTTGTGTGACTGTGGAGCGGTTGAAGATGAATAGCATGTTTTTGATGAATGCCCCGCTTACAAGAGCATACGGGCTAAGTACAATGGTGACCTAGTCTTTAAGGGGCGCAGCATGCGCACCATTATGACTGAGGCGCCACCCCTGGCATTGGCCGGGTACCTCTCGGAAATCTGTGAGGCCAGGCACGTCTTTGCGCTGAGGCGCTTCGCCCTGAACCGAACGAGGATGATGGCCTCCCTCGCCAATACCCGCATCAATACCAATACAACGTCCGTGGCCCCCCCCCCGGCTTTTACGGACACACAACCGCACTTGTGTGTGTGTGCGGGTGTACTTGTAACTTGTACAGCACACACTTACGGACACACACACATACACATACACACACACATACACATACACATACACATACACATACACACGCGCGAGCGTCACGTGTTTTACGCGTGTCACATGGGCCGCTGTACGGCACCACCCCCGGGCCCCACAAGGCCCATTTTGGACTCCAGTGCCAGCCTGGCCGCCTGCCACCTCGCCAGCGCCATGCCCTCCCGGCTGGTGAGCACCAGAGGAGGCTCCGGAACCACCAGCACGTTGTTCCAATTACCCGCCGCGTCAAGAACCTGGATCCATGGCCGTACGAGTGGGACGACAAAGGTGGACGACAGACCCAAGGGGAGTATGGGGGAGTATGGGGGGGGGACCGGCCCCCGTGCATGTGCACGTGTGTGGGGAGTATGGGGGGGGGACCGGCCCCCGTGCATGTGCACGTGTGTGGACAGCATGGGCGTGTGTGTGTATGTGTGTGTGTGTTCGAATGAAGTGAGACTGGATATATGTATATATACATAGTAAATTGCGCGCACACACATATACACATACACACATACACACATACACGCACGTGCGTGTGTGAAGTCTGGGGAGCCAAACTCGACCGGCCCCCTACCCCCCCAAGCTCCCCCTTCCCCCCTCTATTGCCGTACCTTGTTAGAACAGCTATCAATCGCCCAAGTGCCGTCCACGATGTACTTGTAGTAGTACACGCCGGGCCGCAGCCCCCGGACGTCCAGAAAGAAGTGCCCCAGGTGGGTGTCGCCCTTGCAACCGAGCGGGCTCCTGCAACGGGGGGTGTAGTTGGTATTGGTATTAGTATTGGCATTGGTATTGGTATTGGCATTGGTATTGGCATTGGCATTGGCATTGGCATTGGTATTGGTATTGGTATTGGCATTGGCATTGGCATTGGCATTGGTATTGGTATTGGTATTGGTATTGGTATTGGTATTGGTATTGGCATTGGCATTGGCATTGGTATTGGTATTGGTATTGGTATTGGTATTGGTATTGGTATTGGTATTGGTATTGGTATTGGTATTGGTATTGGTATTGGTATTGGTATTGGCATTCGCATTGGTATTGGTATTGGTATTGGTATTGGTATTGGTATTGGCATTGGTATTGGCATTGGCATTGGCATTGGCATTGGTATTGGTATTGGTATTGGTATTGGTATTGGTATTGGTATTGGTATTGGTATTGGTATTGGTATTGGTATTGGTATTGGTATTGGTATTGGTATTGGTATTGGTATTGGTATTGGTATTGGTATTGGTATTGGTATTGGTATTGGTATTGGTATTGGTATTGGTATTGGTATTGGTATTGGTATTGGTATTGGCATTGGTATTGGCATTGTCGTCGTACATTGGGGAAATTGTCGTCGTACATTGGGAAACAGTAATGATGACGGAGGGTAGAACAAAAGGAGGAGAACGGTGCACACGGCAATTATCAACTACCAACTACCAACTAATGATGGAAAGGTTTCACTACTCCACTACCGACAATGATCATCTTGCCAGCTCCGGGGTCCAAGCTGCCCCTCTAAAAGCCTCGTAATAACCCTCCCTTCCCAACCCCCCCAAAACACACACACACACAACCCCGCCCCCCCCCCCCACACACACGCTCCCCTCCGCCTTAACCCCTCAACA
>NW_003307545.1:3168041-3176799 GCF_000143455.1 Volvox carteri f. nagariensis | reverse complement strand
TACGCAAAACACACATACCCGCACGTTGTCGTACCTGCACCGCACCATGGGCACGCGGGCGGCCCAGCTGGCCACCACATCCCCCGCCACGAAGGCACTCAGTCCGCCGTACTTCCACGTCAGCACCACCCGGCTGCACCGCTCCCGGGCCCCCTGGAGCAGTGCCGAGGTACCCGCCTCCAACAAACCCTGGGGAGGGGGGGAGACAGCCGGGGAGTGGGAGTGGGAGTGGGAGTGGGAGGGCGGGGAAAGACGAACCACGAAGAGTGGGAGGGCGAGGGGGGAGGGGGAGGGGAGGGGGAACCACGTCCAGAAATGAGCTGCCACGGAGTCCAAAATCCGATTCACAGCTGGAGTCCCGGGGGGAGTGGAGGGGAGTCCCCACAGGGGAGAGGACGTGAGTACCACTCTGCGTAGGAAGAAGAACAACACGCGGTTTCCACTTACTTTGTATAAAAACACACACACGCACAGACACACAGACGCACAGACGCACACGCACCTGGTCCACCGTCGCCCCCATGGCCGTCTCCGCCGCCAAAATAGCCTCCTGCAGCGGCATCCTCCGAAACCAGTGGAGCCACCCCGCCAGCAGCACGGCCACGTCAGCATCCATGCCCTCGTCGCAGTGCAGCAACACCGCGCAGGCGTCGCGACGGGCGCGATGCAACCTGCCACCACGACGGAACACGAGCCGCTGCAGCGACGCGGCGGCGTTCAAAAGGTGCCGTACACGAAGAGGGTCGTACCGCGACGTCGGTAGGGCGGAGAAGGCCAACGGCC
This sequence comes from Volvox carteri f. nagariensis, assembly GCF_000143455.1. Lineage (NCBI taxonomy): Eukaryota > Viridiplantae > Chlorophyta > Chlorophyceae > Chlamydomonadales > Volvocaceae > Volvox > Volvox carteri. Next base: position 3,176,016 of record NW_003307545.1, on the reverse strand, counting down.
GTGCAGCGCCCCCAGCGGCGGCGGCGGTGGTGGCGGTGGCTGTGGTGGCGGAGGAGGAGGAGGAGAAGGAAGACTGTGCGGAGGAGGCGGAGGGGGTGCTAGTGCTAGCGGCGAGGGGATTCATCGCAAAGGGCAAACTCGATCGCAGGTTAAGGAAGATGCTTCGATTGAGGAAAGCCATAGTGCTGCTGCCGAGGTCACAGCCGCCGCCGCCGCCGCCGCCGCTGCTGCTGCTACTGCCGCCAGCGTCACTGGTGCTGCCGCCGCCGCCGCCGCTACTGCCGCCAGGTCCGTTATTCAAACTGGTCGTCACGAGGCTACTGCCGTCTGCAGCGATGACGTCAGCGCCGTTGATCATGGCGGCTGTAGCAGCCGCGGAACCCGGCGGCGGCGGCAGCGGCTCTTCCCCGATGGGGATCGGCGGCGGCAGTGGCGGCGGCGATGAGCCGCCGCCGGTGCCGCCACTGCTGCCGCTACCGCCACTGCCGCCGCCTGGGTTTGCCGCCGCCGTTGCGGCAGCTGCCGTTGCGGCAGCGGCGGAAGAGCGAGGCGTGCAGGAGTGGGCAGGCAGGCATGCAGGCAGGAAAATCATCATAATCCTCTAGACAACTACACTCCTTAATCATGCCGTACACATTGCCCTCTACGCACCATGCCATGCTGGGAGAGATGCGAGGAGAGGGCTTGACGGCTTGACGGCCCCTTCTCCCCCTCTTTTTCCCCCCCTTCAACCCCACTTTAAAAAACCCTCCCACTTCCCACTCTACAAAACGACCCTGACTAACCCCCCCAGATGTGGGCGGAGATGTGGACCTGGAAGCGTGATGGGGATCGCGATGGTTGCGATGGATGCGTGGAGGAACGGATACCGGAAAACCTACCCAGTAAGGTCTGGTACGACACTCGGCCCACGTCGGACGCCAGCGGCGCCAGATCGGTCCCCCGCACTACCAGATACCCGCCGCCGCTACCGCCGCCACCGCCGCCACCGCCCCCGACGCTTCTGCTACTGCTGCTACTGCCTCCGTTACCGCCAGTACTGCTACTGCTGTTGCTGCTGCCGTTACTGACTTCGGTGGCGGCGGCGGAGCCGCCGTCGCCGCCGCTGGGGGCGCTGCCACTTTGCGACGACGACGACGACGACACCTGTGGCTGCTGCTGCTGCTGCTGCTGGGGTTGTGCGCGTGTGAGAGAGAGCTCTAGGATTGCTCCCAAGCTGCGGTTTGAGGCGATTGCGGCCATGTCCCGGTGCTCCAGGCGGCCGCACGTCACTAGCAGCCAGGGCAGGAACAGCACCACCTGCACCGCCACCACCAGGATACCAGGCACCCCCCACCCCCCACCCCAGCCCCCGGGTCAGCGACATGCAGGGGGCTCAGAAGAGGAGGCACCCGCCAGCCGCCAGCCGGGGAGCGACCAAGCATAGGCGCCCCCAGGTCTTCGTTTGACGTTGGAAGGCCGCGTGTCATATATGCATGCATGCATGCGTACATACATACATACATACAAACCATAGAAACTGTAGGCTGTGTCGGTGGCCCCGACCGTTCATCCGCCCGCCCCTCAGCAATGCCCCGAAACCCCCAACCGATAACACAACCCCCAAAGAGAAGCGCACCTGAAGGGGGGGTGTGAGGAAAGGAGGGGAGGGAGGGAAGGAAGAAAGTGCTCTTCAGGCCTTACCTTCTTCTCCTTGGCTCCGGAGCCACCGCTGCTGTCAGTCACCCGTCCCGGAGCCGCTGCAGTCGCCGCGGCCCCAGCGGCGGCTGCGGCCCCAGAGCCAGAGCCAGTGCTGTTCGGCTTTAGCCCTGACGGAAGCCCACCGCCGCCGCCGCCGCCGCCGCTGCCATTGCTTCCGTTACCGTTGTTGCTGCCGTTACTGGCTCCGTTACCGGCGGGTGCGCCGGTGGCAGAAGAGGCGGAAGTTGGCGGCAGCGGGGCCGCCACATCCACGACTGGCCCAGCCCCGCCTCCGCCGCCGCCTCCTCTGGCCCGCGTCCCGTCATTGGACTCGTGAACGGCTGGCGGTGGCGCAAAGACGTCCGTTTCCGCAGGCCTGTTTTTTCCGTTATGAAACCACCGTGGGGTCGTTGGTCGTTTGGTCGTTACGCTTAGATTGGCGTTGCAAAGAGAGAGCATATGCGGTCACCCTTCATACCAGCCGTACGCTGAATCACCCAAACAATCCTCAGCTATACACCAAATCCCCGATGTATCCCGTCCGTACGGTACGGCACCCGTACACCCTGTCTGATGAGCAGTAAACCTTCCCCCCTGCCTTAAGACTCATCCCCAAGCTGCCACGTTCGCCGTCGGGCCCCCCCTGTCTCCGCACAGCCGGAATAGACCTCTGTCCGCCCGGGGCACGTACGCACGTACGCAATAGCCGCAGTAGCAGCAGTAGCAGTAGCCGCAGCAGCAGCAGCAGTAGCAGCAGCAGTAGTAGCAGTAGCAATAGTAGCAATAGTAGCAGTAGCGGCAGCAGTAGCAGCAGCGGCAGCCGCCGAAAGCAGGTTTGAAGCCGGTCAATATGGCCTACCTTTGAGCCAAGCTGGGTGCCAGCTCCACACGAGGCATGTTCCGAGCTTCGCACAGCTCGCGACGGAGGCGCTGCAGCGCGGCGGCTCGAGCAGCGGCTGCGGCGCCGGTGCGGCGGTTCAAAGGCGGCTGCGTGACTGTGTTGCGGTGAAAGGTAATCTGCGTTTCGTGGAAATTGCAGGGGGAATATCATATTCCTATTTGCAGGAATGCAGGAAAAGGATATAAGGGGTTGGAAAGAAAGAAAGCATGGACTCTGCTACTAATGGTCAATCCCGCCCCTTGACGATTAATTTAACCTACCCAGCCTGGGTATCCCTTTCCTTTCCATTACTTGCAAAAAGGGAAGACCCCCGTCATTCAACCAACCACCGGCCATTTCTATGCTGATGCTAACTAACGGCCCTAATTAACCAACCAACAAACTAACTAACCGAGCACCTACTTGCAAGCTGCGCCCCGCGCCAGGGAGTTCTATGAAGGTGCCCAAGTCGTCGGGTACGGCACTGCCGTTGAAGGAGTACGGCAACTGCATGCCGTCACGTTCTCGAGTGGCAACACCAGGCTATCGTCATCAACGCCGCCGCCGCCATCACCGTATCCCCCCCCAACATGGGAAGGGGAAGAACGTAGCAGCAGTTCAGGGGGTTGTGAGTGAAGATAAGGGTGAAGGAGCGAGTAAAGAAGCCGAATACACGAGTCTGGTTCTTTTTGTTCAAGCAGCGCTGCTATTTTCACTGCTGGTGGTGGCGGAAGTAGTATCGGTAGCGTGCTGCTTCTGTTCGGATGCCGACATCACGCAGCCGCGGCTCTGGCCAGCCGGAAAGAGAAAGTTACTGCGCATTCCGCAGCTGCAAAGCTGGCAGATTAAGAGTGTTCTGAATTGTTGTGATGAGTTTTTTTAATACTTGATGGTATCATGCTCTCTGTTCTGCTTTCGACCTTTCGTTCCACAAAAAAACCTTTGTGGTGAGCTCAAACCAAACTGCAGCGATTGGCGGAATATAAAAGTGAATTTTAAAACATTTGTCATCGTGTCGCGGATTTAGCTCAGTTGGGAGAGCGCTAGACTGAAGATCTAGAGGTCGCTAGTTCGATCCTAGCAATTCGCACGTTGCTAGCCTTCAGAATGAAGGAAATGTCGACATAAAAATGTTTTGCACGTTTCGAGATACAATGCGATAAATAATATACAGTTAACATGTATTGTGTGTGATTGTTAAATGTTATATGCCTGCATTATAAATTCATGCACCTCGCGTTTTTACAAGCGCGAATCCTATTTCATACTGTCTATAAGACAGGAAATTACAAACCTAAAACCTACTAAATGAGACGCGAATTTATTTATCCTGTCTCATGAGATTACAAACCTACTCCTAGAAAACCGAGGCGCGTTGTATCGAAAGCGACGGCTAGTTCATGGATAAGAGAGGGCTGCGCATGGCCCCACAGTCCTTCTCTAGACGGACGGAGCGGACGGAAAAGGGATCCTTACCACGGTTTCGACCCCCCGAAAAGGCCTTCTCCATACCGTTAACCGGGTGTGCGCGACCGCACGCAACCGACCGCTCGGCGAATTCGCTTTCAGCTTCACCAATTTGCTCATCCAAATTGCAACATCTATCTGAAACGTCCCGTCGACTTCAATGAATAATACGTTCGTCTCCATTCTCCCCCCGACCCATTCTTCTTCTCCATCCCCATAACTCAACAACTCTTCCCCGAACACGCCCAGCCCTAGCCCCACCATCACACACCCCGCCACTGCTTTGGGCTCCAACATCTCGCAGCGTGCGCGCGACCTTGGACGCCGGAGTTTGGAAATTGTTATTTCCCTTCTTGACTCGGCGGCATGTATGGTTCCTATCCACCACCAGTCTCGGCCCTTCCCAGCCCCGCCCTTCCCAGCCCCGCCCCGCCCCGCCCCGCCGCACCTTGCCCCCGCAGTACCACGCCGTCAGCCCGCCTCCGGGTCGTCGAGGTGCCCTCTCCAGCAGCAGCTTCACGTCCCCCAACCGGCTGTTGATGGCCCACCGCACCCGCCGGATGTCCGCCGCCGGCCACATGTCGTCACCGAACACGGCGCTGCAGCTCTTGACCACATCACCCACCTGCAGTGGACCCAAGCAGCTAAGGCACTCGTCCTTACTGCACTGTACTGCACTGTACTGCACTGTACTGCACTGTACTGCACTGTACTGCACTGAGCTGTTCTCGTGACACACACACGTAAACGTCGCGTTTACATTTCAATGCGTGACACACACACGCGCATACATACACACCCGCCCGCTCACCTCACCCCGTCAGCCGCCCGCCAGCCAGAACCTCCCGACCCTTCCAAACCCAAATACACACAAACACAATCTGCCCACTCATCTGCCCAACACACCAACACCCCCACCCCACTCCTGACCCCACCTGGATCAATCCGCACTTGTGTGCAGGTGAGTTGGGTTTTATATCCTGAACCACCACCTGATGCGTGCAAAAGGGGGGAAGGTAAACGGGGTACCGGAGGCGTGGGGAGAGGCAGAGGTAGGTCGGCGCCAACGCAAGGACCGCGACGTAAGCCAACGCACTGGTCAGCACTGGCCACACAGCTGTTACCAAACCCCTAAGTTGCACGGCGACGAGGAGGAGGAGGAGGGCCACATAACATATATCAAGGTCCCGACAGGAGGACGCGGGCGCGGTTACCGACCGCGAATGGCCACGCCCGGTGCGTCCCGTGTGTGGTGGGAATGTAAGCTAGCGTCCACTTTTTCCGACGCGCAGGGGAGACAGAAGAGACAGAATCAAGTATCAATAGCCATCCATCCTGTTCCCCTGCCATCCTGTCTGTCTGCCTGCCGGCCGGCGGCACCAGGGACCGCACCTGGCCAGTCTTGGGGTCCGGTGCTAATGTGAGTCCCACGGGTTTCTCCAGTACCACCTAGGCATGTGACCACATGGCGTTGGGGGAGGGGAGGTTAGGGAGGCCTCAGAGGAAAGGGGACAGAGGAGAAATCACATGATGGTGCTGATGGTGCTGATGATGGTGATGGTGCTAATGATGGTGATGGTGCTAATGATGGTGATGGTGCTGATGATGGTGATCAATCGATCCACCCATATCCATCCATATCCATACATGCACCAACCTCATAAGATCAGGAAATACCAACCCACACGACCACCCCCCAACTCGCCATGTACTCCCGGAGTTTGAGGTTAGGTTCCCCCGGGTGCCGAAACAGGGCTGAGTCGCTCCTACGTAAGAAGAAAGGGAGGGAGTGGGGGGAAATACGAACCACAAGTGAGTGGGGGAAGGGGGAGGAAAGGAAAATAAATATGGCAAAAACCGAAAAACTCCACTTCAAATTTTTCGGGGGGAGACGGGGGAGGGAAGTAACACGCTAGTTCAAGAGTGCGCAAGCTTTTAAAACCGTATGAAGTGGTCCACGGGTGCGCTATTTGATTACTGCTATCACCGGTTTCGGCGATATTTACAGAAAACAAGACCCAAGGGATCCAAGGGACGTCAAGCAAGGCAGCTCATCGCAATTGGCCACAAACCCAAATCACGAACTACTCGCCGCGCGCAGGATGGGCGGTGGAAGGTCACAGTGCCAAGCCAAGGAAACAGCTGCCGACGGAAAGGGGAATGTCACAGTGTGGTTTAATGCAAGAGGAGCGCTTAAGTGGAGTCGGGTTGCGAGCGGGAGAGGGTTAAGAAGCTTTCAATGGACACCATCGAGGTGAGGAGGTAGCCACGAGGGGAATGCGGTCACATTTCTGGACGAGTGAATCGTTAAGATCAGGCACCAGAGCGCTCCTGGCACATGTTACGGCTTGCAAGGGTCAGGCCGGGCAACTGCGGCCTGGGCGGGGTGATTTTCGATAGTGACCAGCGGGACAAGGTGGACCAGGGGGACGGCAATTGACGTGCGAGAGTCGCTGCAAGTGATCAAAGGCTACCATCAGCACACGTGAAATGGTGACATTTTAGGAGCAGGTGCTTTCTTACGGTGACCCCATATGGATGCTGGTGCCACGCCACAGGGGGATGCCTAGCCTTTGAACACGAAACAATGACAGTCAACAATACACGTAATTTTAAAGTCTCCAACTCTAGATACACACAGCGTAACCTGGAAAACCAAAATCGCAAGTTTCACACACCCTGACCTTGCAAGGGATGCCGAAGGGCACGGCAACAAACGGGCAAGCCTTAAGTCAGCTAGCCCTGTCCACTGCGCCTTATTTGCAGAATTGCGTTTTGCGGGCTCGACGACCCAAGAGCAGGCACGTGCCGGTGTTCGACATCCGCAAGTTAGCCCGACCTGAGCAGGTGCTGACAGCGAAGTTTTGTGAAGCATATCCTAATAGAAAAAAGTGACAATATTCCCTGATAGTCCGCTGATGCTGCTAGGTATTGGCCCCAAGTCGGAGATATCTTCACGGTAGTTTCTCCGAAAGACACCACCTACTACCACGTTCCGTAAGAATATACAACCTCATGCTTTCTGAAACTGTGACGATGTAAAATGTTGATGTCTTATCGTCGGTCCAGTCAGGCCTTGGCGACAGGGGCGACATTGTACGGATCGACCGCGCGCAGCATTTCGCGCCACCAAGCGCGGGGTATTCCAAGATCACAAGATGTGAGAATTTACCTGGCTTGGGGGTAGCGTTTGAATGGATTTAAGTTGAAAGCCTTGAGTCATCTCTGCATTTCCAAAAGGCCACAAATGACAGTGCTTGAATGTAAATGCTCGTCGCTCCGTACCGGACTAGCGTGAAGTGGGCCTTTGCGTCCAGCCTTACACCCGATCCCAATGTTTAATCAGGCCACACCACATCCCAGCCACACCGCCTTGCGGCTCGCCTGCCAGTCTCAGTCTCGCCACGTCTCTGGCTTCTTTGGGTCCTCGCTTTCTATCAGCTCCGTCGTACTCTCGGCCTAGTCGGGCCTTGCCCTTACCACAGAATGTACACTACTTCGACCGCATAACTCGGGGCCTTCGGTTTTCTCTCCGCACCGCCCGGGACCTGGGGCCCCGGCCTGAAAAGGGTGGGGCTGTGTGGCAGACGCCTCCGTGCCTTGATGGGTAGCGTTGCCAGTCTAGCTCTCCACCATCGTGGCCAAACAGGTGTGATCAAGACGCAGTCCGGCTTCTCCTCGGCAATCTTGTGCACTACTCGCCCCATCTGGTCGAACGGGGGGTTAAGGTACAGCAGGCCCTGGCGACTCCACTTTCCCCAGTCTTGAGTGAAGGCATCCACCGCTAGGGCGTTGGGGCTCCAATAACGCGCAAAGAAGCGTCCTGGTACTTTCGTAGAAAACTCGTCCGCAAACACATCTACCGTAGGCCTGCTTCCCTGCAGGCATGGTTCCGCCCACAAACTTGCGAACACCGCGTCGTCCAAACACCACTGCGAGCTGTCTTCG
>NW_003307545.1:3167217-3167991 GCF_000143455.1 Volvox carteri f. nagariensis | reverse complement strand
CCAGTTGACGGTCTGGTAGGTATGCGGCGTAGGCTTTCTCAGAGGCGTCCCCTGCCACCCTGAGCAACAGGGCTGGCNCGCGTCGCCACCACGTCTTACCGTTCTTGAGGCGCAGCAGGGTTAGGAAGAGCCGTGCCCTAGACAGGAAAGTGGCTGGGTCCCCCACCGCTTCATCCCAGTGTGCTGCTCCTGCTGCCGCCCGCCCAACCACACGCGCGTGGAGCGGCGCCGTAGCCACCGCCGGGCTCATGGCCATGATCCGGCCGGCCACCCGTGCCACCTCCCTGGCTGTGATTGAATCCGGTCCCGCGGTCTCCAAGAGCTCGACCGATTCGGCCAGCTGGCGGACTTTTTCCTCGGGTACTTCGAAAACCTCGCGCTGTGCGTCGACCATGAAGCCTAAGAACTTGACGCGGTGGGACGGTCGCAGCTGGCATTTCTCAAGGCTCAGGGTGAAACCCAGCGCCGTGAGGAGGTCGACGACTGCTCGGCATAGGCGCTGTGCAGCTGGGAGTGTCCTCGCCGCCACCGCGCAGTCGTCGATTAAGTACGCCAGGTCTACGCCTCGCTCCCGCATCGGTCGAAATAGCTCCTGCTTCAGCAGGCTGTAGACCCAGCAGGCCGGGGCGAAGCCGAACGCCATTACGAGCCAGTAGTGTAGGTCGCCTTCCCATTCGAAGGCGGCGAAGCGGTACATGTCCGGGTGCAGCAGGAGGTTCCAGTAACCGCTCTTGTCGTCCGTTGTGAAGAGGAAATCGTCTTTCGCAGAAAGCC
>NW_003307545.1:3165320-3167167 GCF_000143455.1 Volvox carteri f. nagariensis | reverse complement strand
GGATCACTTGGCGACCGGCACTTTCTTAAAGAACAACAGCAGCGCGTCTTCTTCCGGGTCGCACCAAGTGCCAGCGTCCTCGCCGTCTAGCTCGAGAGTTAGGGTTTTTGTCTCGGGTTCACCTTCTGTTCCGCGCGATCCCTCGTCCGATCCGATCCGACTGGGGTCAATGCCTAGCGTTCCTTTTCGCGCTCGCTCCGGGCAGTCGCTACTCCCAATCGCCGTCTGCAGTCAGGTCAAGGATAACAACCACATAAACGTCCGCGCCTTACTAGGTCTTAACGGTAGCCACGAGGTACCGCGGCCTGACTCTCAAGCTCTAACGCCCACAAATCGCGCATTCGAACCACAGCACAAGGTGTGCTAACGCTAAGTCTGCCTTAGCTTCCCGAACTAATTCACCAAGGTCCGCTTATTCCCGCTCGAGTTGGGCCCTGCCTGTCTCTTCGTCGCCAACTCAGTCACCAAGCGCCCTACAGTCCGCTGGAGGTCGTCGTGCACGAATTTGCAGCCTGGGGGGCCGCCCATAGGGCATTGCTTTCCCAGGAGTGCCACGTTGCAGCAAATCGCCGGGCGAAGGGACTTGGCCGTCCGGAATAAAGTGTCGCTATCCGGGCACAGCTCTGCCGGGAGGTTGCGCCTCCCGAGCTCGTCTCTCACTGCGTCGAAGGCCGCCTGCCACGGCGCGGGCCCTTGCCTGCCGCGTCCCGCTAGGGCGTCGTTTCGGCGGCCCCCGCCCTGCCGGCCCTCTTCCCCCGCTGGCCCGTTGCCGACGCTGCTTCTCATACCTGCCGCCTGGCCTCCGCTCATCGCCCCACCCCCGGGGTTGTCCTGGGTGCGTGAGCCCCCAGCTTGGCTCTCTTGCCAACCGCTTTGGAATTTTGCGTTGGCGAGAGTTGATCGCAGAAGTCTGACCGTATCGTCCACCCGTTCCAGCAGGCGCCAAAGACAGCCCAGTTGTGGGCCGTAGCCTTTCGCCCACATTGCCTCCGTCATATCTGCTTCGCAAATGGCGTCTCTGGTGACCTCGTTTTCCGCGGCCAGTAGCCAAGCTCGTTGCGCTGCCCCCAGTTGGGGGTGATTCGGTTTCAGCAGGCTTAACGCGCAGTCGGCCAACTCTAACCCGCCCAGTAAGGTGGCCAGCATGTTGCTGACCGTGTAGATGTCCGCGTCGTAGGTCGCGGCATACGTGGTCAAAGGGGCGAGCAGCGCGTGAAGCTTCGTAGTGAGGCGCTCCGATATCCACTGGGCGTACGACAGCCCCAACGGGCTTGAGAGCGCTGTCTTGAGTTGTCGGATGAGGAGCTCCCCTACCCCCCGGATAACTTGTTCCACCGCCGCCGCGATGTTTGTAAGCGGGGCTCTGCTGCCCAATGACATCAGTACACCGCCCACAATAGCGTCTGCCAGGATGTGGGTATGTGTGGTGCCTCCCAAGTTGGCGTTCGCGCGTACTAAGGTCTCCCGATGGCGTTCCACCGCTACCGCTGCTGCCTGGGCGGCCAGGCGACCAGGGTTGCCTCCCAATCCCATGGGCGGGGGTTGTAGGTGCTGCAGCGCTGGCATCTGCACGATCCTACGGGTAGTCATGCCTCGGGCGTCGGATTCTATCGGTCCAAAAAGCACGTTCCCAAGGAGAAGTTTACCCCCCGGCTGGGGCAAACCGTCTGATTCTGCCGCTTGGCTCCAGTGGCCCGGCGCTGGCGCTGGGTGGGCTACCGTTTACGTTGCGCGTTTCGGGGCGAACGGAATGCCCATATTTTCCCAGCTGAGGTGGCCTGTCGCTGCCGGGTGTAGATCGCTGCTCTCGCGTTGTCTCGCCAATGCTGGGTACTCCTGGCGTTCCT
>NW_003307545.1:3161713-3165211 GCF_000143455.1 Volvox carteri f. nagariensis | reverse complement strand
TTCGAACGTCGCTTCCTGCATCAGCTGCGTGTCCGGGGTCTCAGCCAGTGTTGCTGCGGTGATACCGAGCCATGCCCGGTTCAGCTGTTCTGCTGCGCGTGGTAGGTCCGTCTCTGGTGGCGCGGGCAACGCGATCTCAGTCTGGGGGTTGTTGGCGACCGGCACTTTCTTAAAGAACAACAGCAGCGCGTCTTCTTCCGGGTCGCACCAAGTGCCAGCGTCCTCGCCGTCTAGCTCGAGAGTTAGGGTTTTTGTCTCGGGTTCACCTTCTGTTCCGCGCGATCCCTCGTCCGATCCGATCCGACTGGGGTCAATGCCTAGCGTTCCTTTTCGCGCTCGCTCCGGGCAGTCGCTACTCCCAATCGCCGTCTGCAGTCAGGTCAAGGATAACAACCACATAAACGTCCGCGCCTTACTAGGTCTTAACGGTAGCCACGAGGTACCGCGGCCTGACTCTCAAGCTCTAACGCCCACAAATCGCGCATTCGAACCACAGCACAAGGTGTGCTAACGCTAAGTCTGCCTTAGCTTCCCGAACTAATTCACCAAGGTCCGCTTATTCCCGCTCGAGTTGGGCCCTGCCTGTCTCTTCGTCGCCAACTCAGTCACCAAGCGCCCTACAGTCCGCTGGAGGTCGTCGTGCACGAATTTGCAGCCTGGGGGGCCGCCCATAGGGCATTGCTTTCCCAGGAGTGCCACGTTGCAGCAAATCGCCGGGCGAAGGGACTTGGCCGTCCGGAATAAAGTGTCGCTATCCGGGCACAGCTCTGCCGGGAGGTTGCGCCTCCCGAGCTCGTCTCTCACTGCGTCGAAGGCCGCCTGCCACGGCGCGGGCCCTTGCCTGCCGCGTCCCGCTAGGGCGTCGTTTCGGCGGCCCCCGCCCTGCCGGCCCTCTTCCCCCGCTGGCCCGTTGCCGACGCTGCTTCTCATACCTGCCGCCTGGCCTCCGCTCATCGCCCCACCCCCGGGGTTGTCCTGGGTGCGTGAGCCCCCAGCTTGGCTCTCTTGCCAACCGCTTTGGAATTTTGCGTTGGCGAGAGTTGATCGCAGAAGTCTGACCGTATCGTCCACCCGTTCCAGCAGGCGCCAAAGACAGCCCAGTTGTGGGCCGTAGCCTTTCGCCCACATTGCCTCCGTCATATCTGCTTCGCAAATGGCGTCTCTGGTGACCTCGTTTTCCGCGGCCAGTAGCCAAGCTCGTTGCGCTGCCCCCAGTTGGGGGTGATTCGGTTTCAGCAGGCTTAACGCGCAGTCGGCCAACTCTAACCCGCCCAGTAAGGTGGCCAGCATGTTGCTGACCGTGTAGATGTCCGCGTCGTAGGTCGCGGCATACGTGGTCAAAGGGGCGAGCAGCGCGTGAAGCTTCGTAGTGAGGCGCTCCGATATCCACTGGGCGTACGACAGCCCCAACGGGCTTGAGAGCGCTGTCTTGAGTTGTCGGATGAGGAGCTCCCCTACCCCCCGGATAACTTGTTCCACCGCCGCCGCGATGTTTGTAAGCGGGGCTCTGCTGCCCAATGACATCAGTACACCGCCCACAATAGCGTCTGCCAGGATGTGGGTATGTGTGGTGCCTCCCAAGTTGGCGTTCGCGCGTACTAAGGTCTCCCGATGGCGTTCCACCGCTACCGCTGCTGCCTGGGCGGCCAGGCGACCAGGGTTGCCTCCCAATCCCATGGGCGGGGGTTGTAGGTGCTGCAGCGCTGGCATCTGCACGATCCTACGGGTAGTCATGCCTCGGGCGTCGGATTCTATCGGTCCAAAAAGCACGTTCCCAAGGAGAAGTTTACCCCCCGGCTGGGGCAAACCGTCTGATTCTGCCGCTTGGCTCCAGTGGCCCGGCGCTGGCGCTGGGTGGGCTACCGTTTACGTTGCGCGTTTCGGGGCGAACGGAATGCCCATATTTTCCCAGCTGAGGTGGCCTGTCGCTGCCGGGTGTAGATCGCTGCTCTCGCGTTGTCTCGCCAATGCTGGGTACTCCTGGCGTTCCTCGACGGGGTAGGGTGGGGCCACTACGCCGGCGGTACGCCAAACACCAGCCTCGGGTGCGGGGTGGCCATCCCGCTCCGTGGCGCCGCTGCTCGGGTACTCGTTCGCGGGCAGACTCGGGGGCCGGGCTACCTGTCTCTCCTCCAGAGAGGTGGGAAACCGGGGCCCCGAGGGCTCGTGTAACTGTCTACCGCCTACTGGCGCGTTTCCGAGCCTCGAAGTCAGGTTGGTGCTTTCCAGGTCTAGCATGCCCGCGGCGTGCGCCGCCAGCAGCCCTTCTAGCCCGTGCTGGTGGAGGATCTGGTGGCATAGGTTGATTTGCACCAGTCGCCGGACTTGCCGCCCTGCTGCGTCTGCGGCCGATGGCTGGGAGCCCGCTGCCCCAAGGTCTTCATCTGCCGTCGCCGGGGGCTGACCTGCTGGTGGCGCCGCTAGTGGGTTTAGGGTTCTCAGGCCAAACAGGTCCCGTGGGGTAGGGTTCCGGTCGGCCTGGAATGTCGCTGCTTCCCACGCGGTGAGGAGGTCGACCGCCGCCCTCGCGCCTGTGGCTTGCGCTCTTCCCGGGGTATCTAGACGCTGTCGCCTGGCGGCTGGTGAACGTGCCGTCGGCGATCCCAGCAGCTGGACGGACGGCATGCGCAGGGGTGACCCTCCCCCTAGGCCGCGAGGCACTCCCAGGGGTTCGGCTTGGCGGGAATTTCCCGAATCCGGTCCCTGGGTGGCTGCTTGTTGGTCCGGTGGTAGGAGTTGTGGTGCGCGCATGTCAGTTTCCTGTAGGGACGGAAGATGGTGGAGGTGCCGCGGGTTTGGTCTAGGTCTCCGCCTTGCCTCGCTATTGATAATATCTCGTGATGCCGAGTCTAGGTCGCCGGATATCTTGGCGCAAATCGTGTAAGGATTCCGCCGGACATTGTCTGGTCTGCCTCTGACTCGCTATGATGAGGTCTCTGGCTCGCTGGGGTGTCGGCTTCCGGTCACTAACATGGTCAGCGCCTGGCTCGCTGGGAAGTGATGCTGCCAACTTGCTGGAGGGGACGATTTGCCCCAAGCTCTCTAGGAGGGTCTGTCTCCGATGCGCTAGGGGTCAGCCCCACTCGCTAAGGGGGGGTCAGCCTCCCATTCGTTAGGGGGTCAGCCCCAAATCGCTGTGAGGATAAGCCCCGGTTCGCTAGGGGATCAGCCCCAGCTCGCTGGGAGGATCAGCCTCCGATTCGCTAGGGGGTCAGCCCCAAATCACTAGGAGGGTCAGCCTCCAATTCGCTCGGGGATCAGCCCCAAATCGCCAGGAGGATCCGCCTCCAATTCGCTAGGGGGTCAGCCCCCAACTCGCTAAGAGGATCAGCCTCCGTTTCGCTAGGGGGTCAGCCCCAACTCGCTAGGAGGATCAGCCTCCAATAACGCTAGGGGAATAGCCCCAACTCGCTAGGAGGAATCAGCCTCCGTTTCGCTAGGGGGTCAGCGCAACTCGCTAGGAGGTTCAGTCTCCAATTCGCTATGGGGTCGGCCCCG
>NW_003307545.1:3156719-3161663 GCF_000143455.1 Volvox carteri f. nagariensis | reverse complement strand
CCGATGGCTGGGAGCCCGCTGCCCCAAGGTCTTCATCTGCCGTCGCCGGGGGCTGACCTGCTGGTGGCGCCGCTAGTGGGTTTAGGGTTCTCAGGCCAAACAGGTCCCGTGGGGTAGGGTTCCGGTCGGCCTGGAATGTCGCTGCTTCCCACGCGGTGAGGAGGTCGACCGCCGCCCTCGCGCCTGTGGCTTGCGCTCTTCCCGGGGTATCTAGACGCTGTCGCCTGGCGGCTGGTGAACGTGCCGTCGGCGATCCCAGCAGCTGGACGGACGGCATGCGCAGGGGTGACCCTCCCCCTAGGCCGCGAGGCACTCCCAGGGGTTCGGCTTGGCGGGAATTTCCCGAATCCGGTCCCTGGGTGGCTGCTTGTTGGTCCGGTGGTAGGAGTTGTGGTGCGCGCATGTCAGTTTCCTGTAGGGACGGAAGATGGTGGAGGTGCCGCGGGTTTGGTCTAGGTCTCCGCCTTGCCTCGCTATTGATAATATCTCGTGATGCCGAGTCTAGGTCGCCGGATATCTTGGCGCAAATCGTGTAAGGATTCCGCCGGACATTGTCTGGTCTGCCTCTGACTCGCTATGATGAGGTCTCTGGCTCGCTGGGGTGTCGGCTTCCGGTCACTAACATGGTCAGCGCCTGGCTCGCTGGGAAGTGATGCTGCCAACTTGCTGGAGGGGACGATTTGCCCCAAGCTCTCTAGGAGGGTCTGTCTCCGATGCGCTAGGGGTCAGCCCCACTCGCTAAGGGGGGGTCAGCCTCCCATTCGTTAGGGGGTCAGCCCCAAATCGCTGTGAGGATAAGCCCCGGTTCGCTAGGGGATCAGCCCCAGCTCGCTGGGAGGATCAGCCTCCGATTCGCTAGGGGGTCAGCCCCAAATCACTAGGAGGGTCAGCCTCCAATTCGCTCGGGGATCAGCCCCAAATCGCCAGGAGGATCCGCCTCCAATTCGCTAGGGGGTCAGCCCCCAACTCGCTAAGAGGATCAGCCTCCGTTTCGCTAGGGGGTCAGCCCCAACTCGCTAGGAGGATCAGCCTCCAATAACGCTAGGGGAATAGCCCCAACTCGCTAGGAGGAATCAGCCTCCGTTTCGCTAGGGGGTCAGCGCAACTCGCTAGGAGGTTCAGTCTCCAATTCGCTATGGGGTCGGCCCCGAATCGCTAGGAGGATCGGCCTCCAATTCGCTAGAAGATCGGCTCCAACTCTCTAGGGGGATCGGCCCACAATTCGCTATGGGTCAGCCCTAATTCGCCAAGTGGTCAGCCACAAATCGTTGGGGGGTCCGCCTTCAAGGGGATCAGCCCCACTCGTTAGGGGACATCTGCTTCTACCCGTTAAGGAATCCGTCCTTGCTCGCTAGGAGGGTCAGTCTCCCCTTCGCTATGGAATCGGCCCCAACCCTCTAAGGGTGCCGACTTCTAACTCTCTAGGTGAAACCTGCCGCCGTCGCTAAGGGAGGGGTGACCTCTAACGCTAGGTGGCAGCAGCTCCCGAAGGAAACGCGAAGGGGGTCGACTTTCGTCACGCATAAGAGTACCGCCAAAGGTTACTCCCTAATCCCTAAGGTGGTCAAGTGGGGCGTTACTGCGTGTCTCGGTTTCGCGTCGCTGAGAGAAATTCGGCCGCCGCGTCGCTAGGGTTGGGGTCGTGGGGGTTCGGTCTCTGCCTCTACGCGCGACATATTATGTCCAAATTCGTCGAGCAGAGTGCGTTTATCTTCGCTGCCGGTGTACTTCCTCGCCAAACGGAAACGTAATCCTTCTCGCGTTGCCGAGTTCGCATTGCGTCGCGTTTTGGGATCCGAGTGCACGGGTGCGCGCTGCCGTGATCTTTACCCCCTGGTCTCTCGCTCTAACCACTCACCGGTCTGTCTGGGGGATCCATCTCCTCCCCGTCGCGTTCAATCACGCGCCTCGCCGGTGCCGACTACAAGCAAGTCAAACAACAAGGTCGGAAAGTCAGATGCGATGGACTTGGTCCGGCTCTGAGACGGGTGCTCTGCCTTCGCTTCATTGCAATGAACCATTCACAAGGATGACTTGTCGCTCTTCTAGGTGTGTCTAACTGGTCCGTCGGTCGCTGCTTGTTATGATGGGTCGGTCGACCCAGTATGCTTGCAAGTTTTCCTTATCAGCCATTGCTCAAAACTAGCACGAATTAAGATGACAAAGACGCTATTAGTCGCTTAAATCCCGACGAAGGCAAGGAGCGCCTTCAGTCGCGCCTTCTCTCAGCCGGTCAACCCGCCGACACCGCTCTTGCGGCCCAGATGCCGATGACTGGGCAAAGGCTGGCCAATAAGGAAACAAATTTCATACCTCGTTTTCCATTACTGGGTACGCTTCGTTGTTTCTTGGCTCCGGTGGGTCGGTGTAGTTTGGCTGGCTCTTGGTTGTCTCTACTCGCTACCTTAGCGAAGAGACGTTAAAATGATATTGAGAGAGAGGGACTGAATTGCGCAGATGCTCGGTATGTTGGAGTTCACTTGCTGTCGTACCACCGTTGTTGCGAGCATTTAAGTCTCTGTAATTTTTTCAACGCAACCGTGTGCAACATCCGGAAACGATAAAAGCCTGGGTGCCCTCGGTTTCCCAGGGGGAGCATCGCATCTCAAAAAGCGAAAAAAACCTCCACAGCGGTCATCTCACATTGTTCGGCAGACGCCAAGCAAAGCCCGTCAAAGTCCCACACCGACAAGGGCTTCAGTTGCAGCAGGCGCGAGTCTCCCAGCACCAGTCAATGCTGATCAAACTCATGAACGCATCCCATGGTATACTCCAGTGCGCATGATGCTTATGCGCACCTAAGAGCGCCTATGCATGCGTATGCATTAATACCGGAACGAGCAGACGTTATCCCTTCCCCCCGCGCGCAAGAGAGGTATACTTGGGTCAGAGAAACCACGTGGGGATCGATCCCGCCAACAAGGGTGCAATTATGCCGGAGAGCGAGCACATATGAAGCTTTGAGCCACTTAGCTGCACGAAGTGCTGTCGGTGTGTGAGTTACACAGAAGAAGCGTTGTTGCCAGCCAGGTGGAACATAGTTTTAGTTAATTGTTCTATAGAGTACCATTCCATCCCTTGCTTTTTTCACCATCACCCCTCCCCCTCTCTCGCGTATGTGTGCTCTCTCCAGATGCGGCACCTGGTCCACCACCACCTAAAAAGATTCGTAGTAAATCCACTACGAATAGTTTCAATATGACGTGCGTGAATAAATGCCAAGTGCCAACTGGCAAAAACCTGTGACCTGTCGAGATGTTCGCACCCCAGGGCGCGATAAAAGGTCATTCATATTAGAAAAAACCTGAAAGTCACTCGCAGACCCTGCCCCAAACGATAACAGTCAGGGTGCCGTAGAATGTCGTACGCAGTCGTACAGAGACTAGAGACGTGCGTGCTAGGTTAAGCACATGGGACTCTCGCTCCTCCCTCTCGTTCTTCGCAGCACGAAGAACCTTTCTTTTCTGCAGCAGCTCGCAAGCCCCTCCTCTCCCTTCTCCACCTCTACAAATGTGTGGCCGTCACGGAGAGTCAGCTCCTTTCAGAAAGGGCTCGCTCTCTATCTCTTCTTGTGCATCTGAATTTGAATTTGAATTTGAATCTGCACCCCTCTTTTCTGTGTATATATACACACAGATATACACGTGCCTGCCCCCCTCGCTCTCTCGCTCTCTCTCTGTCCTAATAAATCTTGGCCAAGATCGGCAGATAAAATGACGATGATGCAACTAACTGAGCGCCGTACAGTCGTACATAAAAATACATTTGTTCATGGGAAACCGGTCTCAAACCACATCTCCACTCCCGTGCGATTGTTCCTGCACGAGGGACGCAAGGTAAGAAAGCAAGCACCCCGACCAGAACTCAGCAGACACAGGCCGCCGCGCTCTCTCGCGCGCCCGACACGCCGCCGCCGTTTGCGCCGCCCTCATACCCACACCCTCATACCCAGAAACCCTCACATCACTACACGGCCCGGGCAAGCGAATTGGGGAACTCGATACTTGTCGTGGGGGGTGCACACCCCGCCGCGACCTCTTGGCTCGTTGAAGGCAAGTGCTCACGCTGCGGCCGCAGCTGGAATGGCCAAGGGAGAAACAGTGCCACTACTGCCACTGCCACCACCACCACCGCTACTGCCACTGCCACCGCCACTGCCACCACCGCTACTGCCACTGCCACCACCGACGCCCGTTCCCAGCGCCCCTCCGAACACAATGTCGGCACTCCGACTAGCCCTGGTGCCGACATTGCTAGCGGTAGTTAATGTTGTTACCGTTGGGTGTTGCAACCGCAACCGCAACCGCCTGTCCAAGCGCCCCCCCAGCGCCTCCTCCTACGGCAGGGTCTGATGCCGCTATGGCCGATGCGATCGCAGTAGTAGTAGCTGCAGCAGTAGCAGTAGTACCAGTAGCAGTAGCACTACCGCCATCAGCTGTAGCCCCAAGTGGTGGTGGTGGTGGTGATGATGCCGTACGGAGCTGCTCCCCTGGTGTGGCGATGGACTGGTACAGCAGTACGGCATTGAGGACCAGCTGCGTGACGCAGCCGGCCATGATGATGGCGTCCCGCTGCAGTACATTGCAGTACATTGCAGTACATTGCAGTACAGCGCACGAGAAATGTTTGTACAAAGATGTCATGTGGCCATGTACGACATGTACGACATGTGCATGTATGCGATAAGCTGTACACGCACTCACCTGGGTTAGTGACTCATGG
This sequence comes from Volvox carteri f. nagariensis, assembly GCF_000143455.1. Taxonomy (NCBI): domain Eukaryota; kingdom Viridiplantae; phylum Chlorophyta; class Chlorophyceae; order Chlamydomonadales; family Volvocaceae; genus Volvox; species Volvox carteri. Next base: position 3,156,941 of record NW_003307545.1, on the reverse strand, counting down.
GGGGGGTGTGAGGAGGAGCAGCAGGGACAGAGTGGCATGTGGGCAGAGGCGTGCGGAAAAGAGAAGGAATGTGTGTTGCCACCAGGGGGAAACAAACCCATGTTTTTACCCCTGCCCACACATACATACATACACCAGCCACTGCTCGGTCCTCGCGTCTCACGTCCACAACCCGCCGTACCACCAAGTCACTCTTCGCAGAAACCCCTCGGCCCCCCCCCC